>NW_021604868.1:527221-563559 GCF_004785775.1 Grammomys surdaster | reverse complement strand
AAGAAAGAAAGAAAGAAAGAAAGAAAGAAAGAAAGAAAGAAAGAAAGAAAGAAAGGAGAGAAGGAGGAAATAAGGAAAGAAAAAGAAAGAAAAGGCGAGAAGGTGGGAATGAGTGAAGAATTTTAGAGCTCTTATTTCAATTGGCAAAGGAATATTAAAATGAGTATCTATTGAATAATATTAAATATTATTTCTGTCTCTGTTTTCTTCTAAAACAGGTTTTTTTATCCCATGCACTTAATAGATTTTTGTGAAATGAACACTTAGTGCTATGCAAAGATTGAGGCACTGAGAAAACAAGTGTTATGGAGCATGGTCCCTGCTTTCCTACAGTCTGGAGAGGTAAACATTTTTGTACACATGTTGTCCTAAAGCAAATCTAAAATTGAAGACTATTTCCATGGAAGAAGGGACTAACAAGAAAGAAGCAGGAAGAGGAAGTGGGCAAGAGGAAATGGGAAATGAATAAGAACAACAGGATGCCCACAATATACCCCACAGATCCACAGAAGCTAAACAGGAAGGCCCAAGCAAGGATGCCTGAATTTCACTTAGAAGACAGAATAAAACAGTCAGAAGATGCAGAGTGAGGGAGGGATGTGGGTGGGAGTGGGGATGGGGAGGTGAATGGGGAGCAAGATCAAGTATGGAGACAGGAGAGAGACCCAAAGGGCCAGGAGAATGACTCGAAATCTGCAACTGCCAGAGAGTAGGGGTTGGGGAGTAGGGGAAATCTCTAGGAAGTCCCAGGGACCTGGGATAGGGGAGTCTTCCAGGGACCTGGGATAGGGGAGTCTTCCAGGAGTCAATGCAGGTGACTTTAGCCAAGATGCCTAACAGTGGGGACATGGAACCCAAAGAGGCCACCTCCAGACAGAACCCCTAGCGGAAGAATAAGGACACCAACTCACCCACAAAATCTTGGACCCAAATTTTGCCCTCTCTAAAAGAAATGCAGGAACAAAGAAGGAGAGGAGACTGAAGGAATGGCCAACCAGTAACTGGCCCATTCCATGGGCAAGCACCAATCCCTGACATTATTAATGATACTCTGTTATGTATGCAGACAGGAGTCTAACATAACTACTCTTTGAGAGGCTCTAAGCAGAAGCTAACTGAAATAGATGCAGATACCCACAGTCAAACATTTGGTGGAGAACAAGGACTCTTATGGAAGAGCTGGGGAAAGAATTGAAGGTGCTGAAGGAGATGGAAACACCACAGGAAGACCAACAGAGTCAGGTAACCTGGACCCCTGGGAGCTCTCAGAAACCAAGCCAGCAACCAAAGAACATACACAGGCTGGACCGAGGCCCCTGCACATATGTAGCAGACATGCAGCTCAGTCTCCATGTGGGCCCCCAACAACTAGAGCAGAGGCTGTCCCGACAGCCGTAGCCTGACCATGATATCACTTCCCCAACAGAGTTGACTTGCCTGGCTTCATTGGGAGAGAATGTGCCAAATCCTGCAGAGACTTGATGTGCCAGGGTGGGTGGATACCCAGGGGGGGTTACCCCCTCTCAAAGGAAAAGGGGAGGGGGGTAGGACTATGTAAAGGGGGAACTGGGAAGGAGAGCACTTGGGATGTAAATAAATAGATTTATTCATTTATAAAAAGAACAAGGTATCTGGGCTCATACATATGAAAAGGCCATAATAGATTGGATGTGGTGTCATATGCCTTTAATCCCATCACTCAGATGGGGGAGACAGGCATGTTTCTGCGAATGTAAGGCCAGTCTGGTAGACTTAGTGAGTACCAGGCTAGACCAGAAACAAAAAGTCATAAGACACATTACTTTGCATACTAACTTTAAAACATTTTATTTTAAAAGTCAATATGAGGTCAAACAGTATGGAGCAATCTACCTACTAAGACAAGTGCCAGAAGGGTAATGGAAAAGCACACATTTGTTGAGGCACAGGCCTTCTTGACATTCTGTTTGTGTATTCTGTTTCTGTACCACACAAAGTGGCTTCAAGTCCTTTTAACCTCTCTCAGCCTATGTTTACTTACTTTCAAATTGGTCCAGGACCTGGTAAAGCCTGACACACCAAGTTATATTCTGAAGAGCCACCTGATAGGAAGAAAGAACTGACTAACACACGTTGTCCTCTGACCTTTACACAAGCTCACACATATATGGACATATACACACACAAAATAAAGAAATATAACTTAAACATAATTTTTAAGTTGGCCAAATTCAGTTGGGTGTGCCTAGTAGACTGGAAAAAGATATCCTCCAATACTTTCACACTGTTGTTGTTAAGATTATTGATACAGACACGATATGGTGATGCATGCTTGTAATCCTAGTAGTTCATGACTGAGTCAGGGAGATCTCAAGTTTTAGACCAGTAAACACTACATAAGGAGACCCTGTCTTACAACTGAAATAAAACCAAAACCCAACAAAGGAACAAAACCATTGGTACAACCTTAGGGGAAGTAGTTGCTCTTTGGGAAGCAGAAATTGTACAAATCAAGGATAACCTATCCTTATCTGAGTTCCTAGCACGTCATTGGTCCCCTCTTCCCCCCCCCCAACACACAATAATTTTATGGGCACTGATCAATATCTAACACAAATAGATACTTAATATAGAGTTACCATAAATATAATCACAGTACATTAATAATGTAAATAGAAATAAATGAAGGGTAGCTCTGCTGATAGACTGCTTGCCTAGCATACTTCAAGCCCTTGGTTTTATCTAACAAGAGAATCAGAAGTTCAAGATTATCCAAAGCTATATAACCAGCTCAAGGCCAGCCTGAGATATATGGAACCCTGTCCTGTGGAAGTAAGCAGGGAGAGAGAAGGTATAAAAAATATATTAACACATTAATACATTCTGAATATCTGCATTCATGTTCTCATTTCAGTATCACAGGCTCCCTAGCAATTTATTTTTAGTTTCAGACATTTTTTAAAATTACATTTACGTGTGTGTGTGTGTGTGTGTGTGTGTGTGTGCGCGCGCATGTGCACACATGTGCATAGGAGAAGACAACTTGTGGGAGTTGATTCTCTCCTAACACGGTATGGGGTCCCAGGGATACAACCCAGGTTGTCAGGCTGTATGGCAAGTGCCTTAACACCTGGAGCCATCTCACCAGTTCATGAAGTTTAGTTTTATTACCAATAAGAGCCAGGATTTAGTTTAAATTTGTTTGACTCAAAGTCAAATGTCACCAGATCCAAGAGACTTCTGGACTATGTGTCTCTGCCAGCAAAAAGTACTGTTGTTGTACAATAATTTAGCTGCCTTTTATATTTGTTTCTGATGTTTCTGTTTGTTGCAGTGGAGTCTTTCAATGTAACCTCGGCTGGCCTTTAACTACAGATCTTCTTACTATAGCTTCCAGAGCATGATAGGCATATGTCCATACACTCGCTGATTTAGCTGTCTTGAAACTATTTTTATTCTGGATTTGCTGAATGAAAGAAAGCAGTGCTGTTGATGGAACCCTTAGTCAGCAATCCTGGAGTGAATACCCCCACTCACTCAGAGCCTCTGTTTAAAATCTCCCTGCTGAGCCTCTGCCTTAATCAAAACAGAGAGCTGTGAACACCACCTGCTTTCAATAAACATTCTTTTCCCTTGGGAACCTCTGAAACTTGAAATGAGCAAGCCATTGATGTCAAGTCTGAGGAAGGAAATGTACTCCTTGAGCCTGGGACAACTTAACAGCAGGAAGTTCCCAACAGTTCCTGAGGTCACTTCCAACAGACTCTGGAACCAACTTGAAGAAGTTTTCACTGAGTGTTTAGCGAAATCTAAGCTTAGATAAGAAAAATAATAACCATTAATTAAAACAAAGGACACTGTAAGACTATGAAAAAGAAAAGTGTTTAGTTGGAAGATGCTGGGGAATGCAGTCACTCTTTTGAAAATTAGTAAATAAAAGGAAAGAAGTAAGCATTTGTTCTGAGCAAGCTGTACCTCAGAGTATACACACACACACACACACACACACACACACACACACACAGGATGAGGAATGACTGCAATAAGATTATCACTATTTTGCAAACCTCTAATGAATCATTTGCTACGTGTTGATAGTCACTAAGCCCTCTATGAGCTCAGAAAGAGATGTCAACCTCATTATCCTCTTGCTAGAAAAATGTCACCAATCAATGTCTCTTGACCACACACAAACACACAAAAGTTAAACCTGGATCTGATGGAATCTTATCTTTTCCCTTTCCTGTTTTTGCTAAAAACAAAAACTGGGGGCCCTTGCATTACAAGCATTCATTTGATCAGTGAGCTACCTCTTTGCCCCCCTGATCCTTCCCATAAATTATTAGAGCGGATACTTTTGCAAAATGCTCACTTATAATGCTGTTTCTCAAACTTGAGTTACATGAGTCCCTTTACAGGAACTGTAATTCCCACAAACCCTTAGTAGTAATTAGAATTATTTTTATTATATGACTATAAGCATGCAAGTAGATGTGAGCATTTTATATACCACTCCAGACAGGTTAAAAAAAACAATATACATTTAAAGATTTTGTGCGTGTGTGTGTTTCTGTGTGTATGTGCTATGTGTGTGCATGTGTTCAAGAAGGCCAGAAGAAGGTGTCAGGACCCCCAACATTAGATGACAGTTAGTTGTGAACTATTCAACGTGATTACTGAACTCAGGTCCTCTGAAAAAGCTGCCAAACTGTTGTGCAGTTCCAGTTCCCAAACCAATGTATGATTATATATTCAAGATAAACAGAACTACTGAGTGCATAAAATTCAAGCGAACAGCATTAATTTAAAGAGAGGAAAGATATTTTAATGAAAATAAGGTTGTTATTTATCAAGGAGCAAGTACTGACTGCCTAGGGAGGTGTTCTGAGGGTTCCCTGCCCTTTGGAGAATTGACATGTCCCAGCTTTCCCAAGTATCCTTCTCAAAAATGCTTGAGAAGGTTCTCCTTCACAAAGTGTGTTATGATTCACTCATTCTTTCCTTGGAGACAGCTTCCTGTTAACTTTGTGGTCCTGAGACGGTCAATGTGAAGATGAGCTAAAAGAGTTTCCATTTTAAGTTGGATCCAGGCCCAAGCTGATTACCCAGATTGGTGAGTCTCAGTTATATCTTCACTTTGAAATACACATTAAAATATCAGTAAATTAGGGACAGTGACACAGGAGCCATCAACTCTGGTGACCTGAGTTCAGCTGCTGGGACCCATAGTGTGGAAAGAAAGAGCCAACTCTTAAAAGTTGACAAGAAGACAGTCTCAAATGACAAAGAAGGAACTAATAATAGTACATACCAAAGAGAGAATATGTGACAATTAAATTGAATAATAATGCATGAAGTGTTAAACTGAGTACTCCGGGGAGGGGGGGGGAGGGCAAGCTTGCAATCCTAGTACTTAGGAGACCGAGACAAGGGGGAATCACAAGATCAAGGCTAGCCAGGATTGTATCGGGAGTCCCTGTATCAAGGGGTTTGCAATCACATAAGAAATACAACAGTATCAACCAACCAGACCCCCCAAAGCTCCCAGGGATTAAACCACCAACCAACGAGGACACATGTCTCCAGCTGCATATGTAGCAGAGGATGGCCTTATCTGGTATCAATGGTGGTGGGGGGGAGGCCCTTGGTCCTGTGAAGGAACTATGCTCCAGTGTAGGGGAAAGCTATGGTGGTGAGGTGATAGTGGGTGGGATCGTGGGGGATCACCCTCATAGAAGCAGGGGGAGGGGGATGGGATAGGGGGTTTGCATAGAGGAAACCAGGAAAGGGGATAACAGTTGAAATGTAAATAAATAAAATAACCAATAAAAAAGCAAAAAAATTGTGGAGAGCTCTTGTTGCCACTTAAAGGATATTGACAAGAATAGTTACATTGGGCTAAGAAAAGGAAGTAGGCTCAGCACTTACAAGTATGCACCGCTACACTTTTTGTTTTTCTCTTTTTAAACAAAAGGTCTCACATTGTAGCCCAAGCTGGCTTTGAACTCCTGTCTCAGTCTTCTCAGTCTCTCCAGTGAGTCATGGGTTCTAGGCCCAGTGTAAAAGTTATCTTTACAAGATTATTGCTTACACAGACTCATTTTTTCTTTTATTTTAGGTTTATAATTGCTTGCTGTTTCCTTGTAGATAACTTTCTTCTACCTTTTTTTTTGATCCGTGTATTGACTTTAAGTCTTACAAATATAAATTTATTCCTTTTTTAGGCAGGGAAGTTGGTTTTTTTTTTTTTTTTTTGAGACAGGGTTTCTCTGTGTAACCCTGGCTGTCCTGAAACTCACTCTGTAGGCCACACTGTCCTGGAACTCAGAAATACACCTGCCAGTGACTCCCAAGTACTGGGATTAAAGGCGTGCACCACCATCTGTGCCAAATAAATTTTTGTTTGTTTGTTTGTTTGTTTGTTTTGAGACAGTGTTCACTGTGCTGCCCAGGTTGGTCTGAAACTCATGAGAATAAAGTGATCCTCCTGCCTCAGCCTGTCAAGCACTTGAGACTATAGGCATGTGTTCCTGTTCCAAAGTGGGTTTTGTTGTTATTGTTGTTTGAAATGTTTTATTTCCTTTTGACAGGAGTCTCCTTGTTGTAGGCCAGACTGGTCTCAAACCTGAGCCCTTGCCTCATCCCCTTGAGCTGTGCATTAGTATGCCTGGCTCTGTAGCTCCTTGCAAAGAGATATCACTGTAATTGAGTTAAATATTAAGTGGGCTGATGTGGGGTCTGAATTTCTTTTAAGGGTCACCTGTAAAGGATGGACAAAAACTTCAAAACTTCTGGTTTTGCAACACTGTGTCTTTAAGGTGTAAACACAAAAGGTTAAATTGTTACTCCCTGGGCTAATTTATTCATCTAGCCACAGTCAGCAAGCAGTTGTTTTCCTCTAAGAGGCCCAGTTTCCAGAACACAACCTTCAAAAATTCTTCCTTCTTCACAAGGCTCTTTGTGTTCCGTTAGCCTTTGATTTTTGCCAGCAATTCCATTACTTGCCATCTGAGCCGGACCCTGGTTGAGATCTAACTCTATATGCCTATTTTCATGTCATATTGAACCACCAATAAACCTCAAAACTCAAAAGAAATGCATAATCACACTTTTATGTATAGCTGCCTTCTAATCTAGAACTGTGCAGCAGAAACTGAGCCAAAGGAACACAGAATCAAGGCTGTTTAAGTGGAAGAGTTCAGTATTTCCTGCTATTGTGTAGGTATCCTAGAACTGCTTTTGGAAAACACTAATCTTGGACAGTAGTTTTCAGGAATTTTTAACAACTATCATCTTTATGATGGTGCAAATTAGTGGGTTTGGGAATGTAGGACAATGTAATGAGTAATTAAAGTTCATAGACCTAAGAAAATTGTCTTTTCCCTTTGCTTTTTAAGGGCTCATTTTCAGTTCCTGAGAAAAGTATTTGCTTATGTCTCCCTGGTTGAAAGACTCCTATTGTGTCCTTACTGTAGAAAGACATTAGTTTAACACATACATGCGAAGTTATTTGATGTGCTTGTGACAAAGTTGCTTGTGTGTCACTTTTTAAAGTTGCAATCTTGTTAAAAATCAGTTTTGCTCCCTCTTGATTAGCAGAATGACCCAGTTAGTTTTACTTTTAAAGGGCATTTTGTGTGGGATGAGGTCATTGGGGACAAGATGTTTTTCCTGATTATTAGTGTTTCATAAACCCACCTTCACATTTTACTTGTACAACAATGGACTGATTCATTGTGTGCACCACTCCATTTCATTTCTTTCCTTCCCAAGTCATCCCCCACCCCCTTCAGTGCTACGGATGAAACCTAGGGTATTCTAAACACCAGGCAGCCTCTCTTATTCATGTTTACCAGCACCTGCGAACTGTTGGATAGGTATTTTATTTTACATATTATTTTGGTTGCAAAAATAATGAGGAAGACAGGACTAGTAAAAATGCTCACGCTGAATATTTAAATCAAAGAGTAGTTTATTTTTTTAAAAAAGAATCAAAACAGAAACTCTAAGTACCAGTGTGTACATTGTACACATTTAAATGACTCACAAGAATGAAGTTTTGTTTTTCTTATATAGTAAGATCATACCACTTTGTTCTTCATCAAAAGATGTTCAACAATTCTGCCTCCAAACCACATACATGACTTCCATTTTAAACAGATCGAATTTCAAACATGCAACAACGCCACTGGTAATAAAGCTTTGGAATGGGTGCTCACTCTATTATTTCACTACAAACAAGATAGAAAGCAAGGGGAAGTTGAGAATTTATTCTAAAGCACAATGGAGGTTGTCATTGTCTACCCCGGCACGTCTCACTCCTCTGCTGCCATTTTTAGCAAGTACTCTTTGTCAATCTTGAAGAGTCTCCATCCCTCTTCACTGGACAGATCTGAAGCACCTCTTCTTTTGTAGAAGTTGATAGATGGTTCATTCCATTCTGCTACCAAGAAGTGCATACTGCTGCAGCGACACTTCATGGCAACCTAGTACAAGCCAGGGAGAATATAAGCCCAGTAACATTTCACCCTCTTGCCAAGACCCAACTTTGACTCATGCATTACAATAACCCAATAACTCTTACAAATGCAGAAGCCCAAATCTAGGACATCTGGTCCCAGCTCTAATCCTAGCACCAGGAAGGTAAAGACAAGCTTGAGGCCAGCCAGGGCTGATAGGGAATACCAGGCCAGGCTGGGCTATGCAATGAAATGCTGGTCAACATACCTGGCTTAGATTCTTCAAAATTTCTGATCCTATACCAAAGCCTAAAACAAAGAATTACAATTCAACTTAGTCATTTTAAGGCCATAGAGCTCTGATTTCTCTTTAAACTACCTCCAATCCCAAAGTCAATTGTACCTCTGTAATCACTCATCACAAAGAAGTCTTCAAGATACAGTAACTTGCCAATCCATGGGTCATAGGTGAAATAGTACATGGCGAAACCAACAATGCTGTGTCCTGTAATAAGAGTATCCCATGAGATATAAAGAAGAAAAACAACCCATTCAAGCTGTACCGGCAGAATCAGAAGCCTATTGTAGATTTTAAGGAAATATACATGCGCGCAGCACTGAAACAAGTAACCAGGAACTGGACTGCCTCCTTATGTTTATGCTAGTACAGTCCAGACCAATGCCAAATGATCTCTCTGGTCTCAGACACATACTTGCAAAAAGCACACATTAGAGATAGCCGAAGCTAGGCTACACTGGTGGACTGGCTAGTCTGCTGGCCTCATACTCAGGAAATGAGAACACTTTCATTACTTGCCGGAGGGCCATGGACTTAAACTAAACACACATATTATTCACGTCCTAATGACATGCTGGTATGTTGTCTTGGCAAAAGTTGGGTTTACACAGCAGTTTAGAAGAGGAAATACTTGTAGTTTACCAACTCCTTAAGGTCAGAATATCAGGCCAAAAGTGTAATGTTTACTTTCAGAACTTGCCCTCCCACGTATAAATTTTCAATTTACTTCCCCCAATCTTTAACACAGGAGGAATAGTAGTAACCAGAAACAGGTGTTACATAACACTCACACACTTCTAAAGCTTAGCTCATCCCTTACGTGTTCTGATTATCTTCTAGCCTAAGGAACAGACATCAGAAGAAAACTCAAGAAAGCACCCACCCAAACAACTTCCCCTTTTAGCCGTCTTCTGACCAGGGCCAGCAAAAAAAGTAAATACATAAATAAAAATAATTAAAAACTGACTCCTTCATAAGGAGTGTCAATTCAATTCCAAATGGAGGCAAAGGTTGCAAATTAGAGGCAATGGTTCTATTTCTTTGCAGACAGACAGGAAGCGAATATAAATTTCTGATCTACCGTGGTTTTAAGTGTGCGATAATAGGACCTTACCTCATTTATCATGATCATCTACTTTATTGAGTAAAGGATCTTTTAGTTACCTCCCCGCCCATCCATGTACACAGAAGGGCCATGTACATGGCGAAGCTAGAGACTGTAACCTGAAGATTGGGACAAATTAAAGAAAAAAAATGTGATTTAACACAATTACAAAAAAAAAGGTTAGGTTAGGGTCAAATAAAAACCATTTCATGAAACGGAATTACAACAAATGACATTATACCTAACTTTTCCGGGTTTCTACAGCGCTCTGATATTTGTTTAAATAGCTCTCATAACCCGCCCTATTATAAAGTACACTACATACATTTTTTTTTCCTCAGTCATTTGCGCACTGGCTGGCTGTTAGTTCCAGCCAGCTCCTCAGTAACCTCTGCCCGTGTAGTCATGGGTTCTGCACAGTACGCTCTATGGTTTCGATTACAACACTAGTTCTCGCTGGCTTCTGGACAGGGAGTAGGGGTTACCTTCAGGGGTCCAGTGCTCTTTAGGCACTTCTGCAACCAGGCAGTGGTAGAAGGGGTGCTCTCCAAAACCATCCTCTAGGAGATCTGTAAGACAGGGGAGTGAGAAACAGTATGAGTTGACTTTAGGAGGTGCCAGGAAACAGATACCTTGTCCTCCTCTCCCCCCACCTTGGAGGTGCCAGGAAACAGATACCTTGTCCCCCCTCCCTCCTCTCCCGCCACGCCTTTGTTACCTTTCTCAGTTAAAATTACTTGATCTTCCATGTATTCATATTTAGCCAGTTCCTGGGGACGATACATACAAAAGAAAGGGCAATGAAACTCCTGGCTAGCCTAGCCAGCTCACAGGAGGGGAAATGGGGCAGGCGGGGTCCAGCGGTGACTGAACCCTGCCTGGCGTCGAACTGCGGAGCCTGACCCGGGCTGGGGTTGGCAGGCAGAGAAAGGGGAATTTACTGGCTTGGCCGCATCTCAGAACTGAAGATGAGGATTTCCCCGGGAAACAGAGCCTCCCCTAACCTCTGCCCTAGGGAGAGCCTGGACTTTTCTGTACCTTGATCAGTCGCAGGATGTCACTGCAGTCAGAGGCAGTGGCTGGACGGATCTTAAACTTAGCCATTTTCGTCTTTTGCTTTTCTTCCCTTTGCGCACCAGGCCCCTGTACTTGAACAGCAGGAGGAGGTGGTTCCTCATTCGTTTCCCGGGAGCGTCCTCTTCTCAGTCAGGCTGGCACCATGACCCGGCGAACCTCAGTATAAGACAGAAAACTGGCAGACTTACTTTGAGGAAACTGCGCAGCTAACAAGTGGAAAGACCGTGCCTTTTAAGTCCGCAGAAACCCCTCCCCTGACCGGGAGACGGAGAGATCGCGACCAGTAAGGATGCAAGTCTGCGGGAGCACCGCCTTCTGTTCCAGACACTGCCCTCTTCCGGGCTCTCTCGTGACACCTCTGACGCAAACCCAGAGGGCGGGGTAGGGCGAGGTGCGCAGCTGTGCTCTCCAGCCTTGCGTCCTCTAGCGGCGCCTTGCGTTCCCTTTCCTGGAAGCAAATGAATGCCAGCTTGTCCCCTGGTAACCGTCGTAAAATAGAAAATGTGGATTGCCTCTGTGACCCCGACATTGCTGAGAAAAGCAAACTCAGGAAACTCAGCTTTAGGGTATGACAGAAAGATAAGAGCAGCCATTCTCAAAGCGTGGTCTGGAGGCATAATTTTCCTTTTCTCTCTAGTAATTTTCCACAGGCAGTTCATTGTGATGTGGTGATGTCATCGTTTTCATGACTAAAGAAAGGTGTGGGTTTGAATCTTGTTTTGATTTTGAGACAGGGTCTCTCTATGTAGTCTTGGCTATCCTGGAAATCACTATGTTTCAACAGGCTGTCCTAGAATTCACAAATCACATAGATCTGCTACCCCAGTCTGCCCAGTGCTTAAATGATTAACCACATTCACCACAGTCTGCTCGCCTGGTATTTTCTAAGGTCAGTTTTTAGGATTCCTCGATTGCTTTCCTTCTAATTTCCAGGTTGAGGTGGTTCTCAACCTAGGGGATCACAACTCTTTTGGGGTCCCATATCAGATAGCCTGTATATCAGATAATTACATTATGATTCATAATAATACAACAGCAGCAAAATTACAGTTATAAAGTAGAAAAGAAATAGTTTTATGGTTGAGGGTCACCTCAACATGAGAAACTGTATTAAATGGTTGCAGTATTAGGAAGGTTGAGAACCAGGTTTCCAATGGGATTTAAAATGTTTCCTTCCTTCCTTCCTTCCTTCCTTCCTTCCTTTCTTTCTTTCTTTCTTTCTTTCTTTCTTTCTTTCTTTCTTTCTTTCTTTCTTGTATTTATTTTTCAAAACAAGGTTTCTCGGAGTAGCCTCATCTGTCTTGGAACTCTGTATACCAGGCTGGCTGGAACTCAGAGATCCTCCTGCTTCTGTCTCCCACCACCTGGCAATATTTACTCCCCATCCCCCATTTTCTTCTTAAACCTCTGTTCTTCCCTGTGGACTTTCCTTCTGAAGGGAAGAAATACTTGATAATTCCCTTTAATGAGGTATGTCATCTTACATTATTGAAGGTTTTATTTCACTGCTTATAGATTTTGAGGTTTGGAACTTTTCTTTCCACACACTGATATATGACCATCTCCTGGCTTTCTTTGCTGTTGGAAGCTACTGTCCATGTGCTTCTTGTGTTTCCTTTAACTTTTTTATTTTGAAATATCCTAAACTTACTGAACATGTCACAATATCATTACTCCAATGATTACAGGGAGTGTGGCTCTGGGTTGTGTTTTCTATCATTTTTAAAGATAAGAAAACCTGAATACACTAAATTGTAGATGTCCAGAGATCAAAAATATTTGGGAACAGTTGAGTTTGCCCACTCCTGGTCATGCCCATTGGAACAAGTCAGTATTCATGTCTCTGGGGAATGACCTTTCTTTTACTATAGACTTTCCTGGACAGATCCTGTTGAGTACTCTGCTTCTATTGCTTTGCCTGGATTCCATAATCAGTCACAAGAGTTTTTTTTTTTTTTTTTGAAATGAGTCAAAGCATCAGATGGTCTTCAGCATCCGGTCTGTACAGTGAGGGGTTGGACTAGTACCACATGGCCACTCCTAATATTTAGTAAGTGACTTTGCCTGTATTAACGAGTAATATCCTGTATGTAGAAATGAAAGCAGAAAAGCATTTTCTGTTACCCCTCCCACTCTCTCATGACTCAATGCGTTAGTGAGTCACTATGAGAGCTTATGCAATATTTTTTTTTATAAAGAGCTTTAAAAATAGCACCCATTCTACCTGAGTTCCTGCTAGTGGTGTCTTTCCTGACATGGATGGCCAGGCCCTTCCCTTTTTTGCTTCTGTTTAGAATGCTAGAACACTTACAGGAGTTTGTCACTTATTTACTGATAGCAATACATTCGACTTATGTGACTCAACACCAAGAATAACTTCCCAAAGAAGCAAAACTAGAGCTATTTTTCTATTATTTATGTTGCTTAGTGTTTTAGAATCATGATTGAACTTGGCTTTTGACAAACCTTTATTTGGTTAATGAGTCAACATTTCAACTTGTTGAATCTTATCTGAGATACTTGGAGATTATAAAGGTCACCAAGTGTTATAACCAGTCCTAAAGGTGTACAGTTTATTTATAGAGTTGTGTTTGTAGTTTACTATACCGGATTTGACTCTTAATGAGAAAGGGAATTCCTATCACTGAGATGGACAGATGAGGAGAGTGAATGGAAGCAAAATAGCCAAAGTAGTGGTTTTTTTCTTTGCCTTGTTTCAAGGTTCCACAAAGTTCAGTGCCCCAAAGATTTTTATCATATTTCATGTAGATCATGCCACCAGAAGTCATTTGAAACATTTGAAAACAGATTGTCCTATGCCATCCCTTTTGTATTGTTTATCAGTTGCCACATAGAAAGTTACCGCACAGAAAGTCCCCACACACTCAGTTGTTTAAAATAACACATATTTATTATTGTAGAATGTACAGGTCAACAGTCCAGGCAGCTGCATTCCTAGATAGAACAACTCCAAGTTCACTAAAATTACTAACCTTGACAGTATTCATTATTTCTTGCTTCCCCCCCCCCCGCTTTTTTGAGATGGGGTTTCTCTCTGTAGGCCTGGCTACCCTGTAATTCACTCTGTATACCACGCTGGCCTCCAACTCACAGAGATCCTCCTACCTCTGCCTCTTCCTCTGCCTCACAAATGCTCTGATTAAAGGCATGCACCACCACTGCCCTGCATCATCTCTGTATTAAACAGATTTATTTTGTAATTAGATGTATCCCTGTATATATGTATGTATGTGCATATGTATGCAATACTTGCGTGTGTGTGTGTGTGTGTGTGTGTGTGTGTGTGTGTGAATGTAAGTGCAGGTGCCAGAGAAAGCGAGAAGAGGTCATTAGTTAACCTAGAGTAGGGTTTCTCAATCTGTGGGTCGTGACCCCCTTGGACTAGCATATGTGATATTCACGCTTATGAAGTAGCAATGAAATAATTTTATGGTTTGGGGGCCACCACAACATTAGGAACTTTATTAAAGGGTAAAAGCATTAGGAAGTTTGGGAACCATTGCCCCAGAGTTAAGAGTTACAGGTGGTTGTGACCTGCTTGATGTGGGTTCTGGGAACAGAACTCAGGTTTTTTGCAAGAGCAACAAGTACTATATATTAAATGCTACACCATCTCTCTGTGCCCAACAGTATTCATTTCTTGATTGTAGGCCTTGACTTATTGCTGGCTATTAGGTGTCTGGCTACAGGCTGCCTAGAGTTTCTGGGGAGTGCCTATTTCTTATCATATAGTCTTACCTAACATGACCATTTATAAGCCAGAAAAGTCTCTTGAGTAGCTACCAAGACCGTTTTTAAAAATCTGAGTGAAAACCTCCTACATAAAATTTGTTATCTTAACCATTTTTAATTTAGGTTTGTTTTGAGACAAGGTCTTTGTGTGACTTCAAACTCATAGTCCTCTTGCCTCAGACTCCCAAGTGCAAGAACTAAAGTTGTTAAACACAGTGGTGCCTAGCTTTCTCTTGGCTATTTTAAGTGTATAGAGTAATAACAAATGAAATACTCCAGAACTTGCTCATTTTTCACATCTTTCAAAACTAAAAGTCTGTATCCAGGAATAATGGCTTCCCTTTCCCTTTTCACCACCCATTCCTTTTAGTCAAATTCTACTTTCCATTTCCACAAGTTTGAATTTCTTTCGGCAGATTTTGTAAGTACAATCAAACAATATTTATTTGTTTGTTTGTTTATCCACTAGCTTATTTTACTTAACATAATGCCCCCAAGGTTCATCGCTGTTTCAGCGTAGGACGAGTTTACCTTTCTTTAAAACAGAGTAATATTCCTTCCTGTATAGTCCTGTATTGTCCAGGCTGATCTTGAACTCTTGACAATCCTCCTGCCTTAGCCTCATGACTATTGAGATTATAAGACAACACTCTTGACTTTACACCCTTGATTTTATACTTTTGATACCCTTGATTGTTCTTGACTTTTTTTTTTTACCAAGAAGTGAGATTGTTTCATCATATAATGGTTGAAATTTTAACATTTTGGAGGATATACCACTGTTTCCCATAGTGGCTGCACAATGCTTATACCCATCAATGGTGTACAAAGGTTTCAATCTCTCCATATTCTTTACTACTTGCCATTTTCTGATTGTTTCCGTTTTGATAGTGGTTGTCTACAAGTATGCAGATATTTTCTTCTAATGCACAGTTTGCCTTTTCATTCTCGATTGTTTCTATTACTTGACGTTTTATATATGACTGTCTCTTTTTTCACATTTATCTGACACATTAGAGTCTTACATACTGTGTCATAATTGTGAGGATGGCATCTTATCACCTATACCACACTATACTAGTTCAAAGCAAATCACAGGTCCTAGCCACATGAAGGATAGGAGAGCACACAAAGGCATAAGTACTAAGAGGCAGAGTCACAGAGTCTACTGCTGAATCCACAGGACCATGTTTTGAAAAGGCGGTAAAAGACCAATATTTAGTTAACTTTTAAGATACTCAGGTCTATCAGTGTGCTTTGAATATGATTTACATCTGTCATCTGTTAATGCTATTAAGAAGTTAAAAGCAGGGCAGGAGGTATAGCTCATTGATAGAACGACTGCCTTGCAAGCCTGAAGACCCAGTCAAGATCAGAGACTAGGGAGATGGTTCAGTCCCAAAATGTTTGCTTCACAAGTGTGAGTGTGATCCTCAGTAACTATGTAAAAGAAAAACCTCACAGGGGCATGAACCTGTAATCTCAGTTTCTGTGGAGACAGGATAACCCAACTGCTTGCTGGCCAGTTAGTCTAGCCCAATCAGTGTACTCCAGATGCACTAAGCAACACTGACTTAAAACATAAGGTGAAGAGTGAGAAAGACACATGACGCCAACTTTTGTCACCTGCTCTTCTATATAGACACATACACATACATGCACGCACGCAGTGGGAGAGAGAGAGAGAGAGAGAGAGAGAGAGAGAGAGAGAGGGAGGGAGTGAGTGAGGGGGAAGAGAGGGAGGGAGGGGAGAGGGAGAGGTGGGAGAGGGAGAGGCTGGAGAGGGAGAGGGAAGGAGAGAGAGGGGGGTGAGGGAGAGGCAGGAGAGGGAGAGGGAAGGAGAGAGGGGGAGAGGGAGGGGGAGAGGGAGGGGGGAGAGAGAGAGAGAGAGACAGACACACAGACACACAGACACACAGACACACAGACACACAGACACACACACGTTACAAGCATTGTAACTATGAGGTAAAGGTTGATGCAGCCCCCTCCAAGTGAATCTTGGTAACCTTATAAAGAGAGGGAGAGATGCCACATAGACACAGAAATATACATGCATTTATGCCACAGTACAAGACAGTCAACAGAGCCCCTTATCAGAACCTGTCATGTTGTTTGCATTTCCAGCCTAGACATCTGTGAGCTAAATACGTCTTTTTTTTTTTTCATTTTAAAGTAACCTGCCTCCAATATTTCATTAGCAGGATTCTTACTTTCTAGAGACTTGTAGTTCAATGATTGAAGTTCCTAAGATTCTAGTTGTGGGGAGAAGGGATGCAGCCTCTCAGGTGAAAAACCAGGTACAATTAGAATGATGGTGCAGGACAGTTTGTAACCCAGCCAGTGTGACTTATCTCCAGTCTGATCATGCCTACTGATGTGATGTCCTAAGGGGAGATTATTGCTCATCCATCAATTCAAGAGATCAAGGCACTAACTCCTCATAAATATGTAGGAGATCTGAAAAGTGCAATCAAGTACCTTAGACCTCCTAAAATATCAGCACTTTGAATCTGGGTATGGAAGTTACCCAATAAGAAGATCATAGAAAATAATTGCCTGTTAGTACTCAAAGTGTAAGACACCCCCACTTTTCCCTATGGCCCCTGGGTATATGTAACAGATTTCAAAGTTCAGAATACATCTTACCAGTCTTTGTACCATTTGCAAACTGGCAATTAAGTGTTGAGAGAATTCAAGAAAATAGAGGATACTTCAAAGAGGAAAATGCAAGAGAGTAAACTCCACCCAAGTAGCCGCATGTTTGTCTAAGCAACTAGGAGTGGTTTTATGTTTTGCCCCAGTGTACATGATGTTTGGCAGAGTCTGCTGGCCAGCGCAAAGGTTATTGCTTGAGAACTCATTCTGGAATTGGAGTACTTGGGAGTGAGCCGTTTCTCAGGGAAGGATGATATAGTTAAAAGACGAAAGTAAGAAGATGAAAGGAGACCAATGACCTTAAAACTGATAAAATTGGAACACATTTAAATGTCTCCTTCAAAAATGTGTGTGTGTGTGCGTGTGTGTGTGTGTGTGTGCTACAGCAAAAAGTATGTGCATGTAGTCTATTTCTTTCATTAGTTCATTCATTCATTCATTCATTCATTCATTCATTCATAGTACCGAGATCAAACCCAGACTTTATGCCCACTAGAGAAGTGCTTTACTACTGAGCTACACACATATCCCGCAAATAAAACTTTATGCTGCTTGTCCTCAGTGACATTCATTGGTTGTCACCTTAAAGATGTGATTTCAATTTTTTTTGCATTTATCTTTTCCCTTTCTTCCCTCCAAACTACCCATATACCATTTCCTACTCTTCAAATTCATGGTCTCTTTTTACGTTAATGGATTGATATTCAGTGCCTGTTCACACACAAGAGCACACACATAACCTGCTCAGTCTGCATAATGTTACTTGTATGCATGTTTTCAGGAATGAACACTTGGTATTGGATAACCACCAGTTTGTGTCCTATTCCATGGGAAAGACTATTTCTCCTGTTCACAGCATTCCTCAATGGTCTGTAATTCTTTGTGTAGAGTTGGGGCCTCATGAACTTTTCCTCACCCACTTTGCCATGAGTATTGGTGAGACCTTACAGATGTAGCTTTTGTCATTACTAGAAGACACAATCCCACAGCAAACTCCCTGAACCTCTGGCTCTTACAAGCTTTCCATCTCTTCCTCCAAAATGTTCCATGGGCTTTAAGTGCATGAGTATTTTGTAGCTGTACCAGTTGAGACTGGGTTATGCACCTCTTCATTTAGCTTAGATGTAATTTTCTGTAGTGGTGGTCTTCCTCTTTTGCAAAGAGAAGTTGTTTTAATGATTGGGTGATAGTTTGAATAAGAATGGCTTGGCCCATATAGTCTTATATATTTGAATCTTTGCTTCCCACTTTTTAAAATAAATCTTTTTAATTTATGTTTTTACCCATTTTATTCAGTAGTAAATTGTTCAGTTTCTATACATTTGTAAACTTTCTGTTGTTTCTGTTGTTGATGATATCCAGTTTTAATCCTTGGATAGTTTTAATCCATAGTAGTCAGATAGGATACAGGGTATTATTTCAATTTTATAAATCTATTGAGACTTTTTTTTGTATGTCCAAGTATGTGATCAATTTTGGAGAAATAGTTCCAATAGCAACTGAGAAGAAGGTATATTCTTTTGTGTTTGAGTAAAATGTTCTCTTAGGTACATTTGGTTTATAACATTAGTTAACCCCAGTGTTTTCTGTTTAGTTTTTGCCTATTTGACTTGTCTAAGAATTACGATATTATCTTGTGAATTTTTTCTTTGATGAGTATGTACTGTCTCTGATTTAGTTTGGTTTAAAATCTATTTTGTCGGATATTAAAATGGCTACTGTCTTAGTTAAGGTTTCATTGTTGTGAAGAAACATGACCAAGGCAACTCTTATAAAGGACAACATTTAATTGGGGCTGGCTTGTGTTTCCAAGACTTAATCCATTGTCATCATGGCAGAAAGTATGGCAGCATGCAGACCAGCATGATCCTTGAGAAGATGCTGAGAGTTCTACATCTTTATCTGCAGGCAGCAGGAGGCTGTGTCTTTTATAGTGGGTATAGCTTAAACATATATGAGACCTCAGAGCCTGCCTCCACAGTGACAAGTTTCCTTGAGCAAAGCCACACCTCCTAATAGTGCTACTCCCTATGGATCAAGCATTCAAACACATGAGTCTATGGAGGCCATACTACTCAAACCACCACAGCCATACCAGCTTGCTTCTTGAGTCTATTTTCTTAGAATATCTTTTTAATCTTTTATGCTTAGAGTATCTTTTTACATCTTTTACCCTGAGGTAATCTCTATGCTTGATGGTGATGTGTGTTTTTTTTGATGCAACAGAAATATGGGTCCTGATTTCTACTCCAATATGTTAGTCTGTACTTTTTTGTTGGAGAATTGAGGTCATTGATATTGACAGTCATCAATGAGCAGTGTTCATTGATTCCTGTTATTTTGTTCTGGGGGTGTGAGTTTTTTCTCCTTTCTTTTGATTTGTTGGTCTGAAATTATTTATTCCTGTGTTTTCTTGGGTGTAGTTAACTTCTTCAGGTTGAAGTTTTCCTATTAGCACCTTCTGTATGGCTCAGGTTTGATGTGAAAATGTCTGATTTCTTTGGAGACTCAGTTATGTCATGTGATGTTTTTCTGGAATCTGTCTTATGAGAGGATGTTTTGCTGAGACAGACATGTGAAAGGATGTTTTGCTGGAGCAGATGCTGAAAAGGGCCCACAGTGTTTAGAAAGAATATAAACATAACTCCACAGTTAGTAAGGGGATCCTCTTGCATTGGTTCACCTTGCAATGCTTTGCTGGTCTTCGCTGATCTTCACATGTGACTTCAAGGAGAGAAATGCATGGTATTCTAGCTGCTTCTTGCTGCTTCTGCAGATTCATGCCAATTTGGTGGCCTCAAAGTTTCTTCTGGATCGATCTACTGCTACTGATTCATGTTTGATGTTTTGGACTGGACTGCTGGTATCCTGACAACAAAGACTGGGATCACTCAAAAGAACTACTCCTACAGAGGTACACATCCCCCTCGATCTACTAACTATCCTTCTCCCCTACCTTTAGTTGTTGTGCTATAAAAGCAGTTGAAGCATTTAATAACCCCCTATTAATGTGGATTTTGAAAAATCTAAGCCTACAGGGTTTGTGGATAGATATTGCTTAAATTTGATTTTATTATGTCTTATTTTCTCCATCTATTGTAATAGAAAGTTAGGCTGCGTATAGTAGTCTGGGTTGGCACCTGTAGTTTTTCAGAATTTGTAGAACATCTGCACAGGCCCTTCTGGATTTTCAGAGTCTCCATTGAGAAATCAAGCATTATTCTTACAAAGTCTTCTTTTATATGTGACTTGGTATTTTTCCCTTGTAGCTTTTAATATAATTTTTTATTTTGTTTTATATATCTAGTGTTTTGATTATTATGTGTCATAAGGAATTTCTTTTCTGATCCTGCTTACTGGGTGTTCTGTATAATCCTCGTATCTTGATAGGTACTGCCTTATTTAGGTTGGAAAATTTTTCTACTATTATTTTGTTAAAAATATTTTCAGTGCCTTTGACTGGGTTTCTTTTCCTTCTATTTCTATTATTCATAATTTGGTCTTTTTATAGTATCCTAGATGTTCCAGATGCTTTATGCCTGAATATCTTTATATTTAACATATTCTTTGACTGAGGTATTCATTATTTCTTCTAAATTGTCTTCAACACCTGAGATTCTGTCTTCCATGTCTTGTAATCTGTTGGCTAGTTTTACCTCTGAGGTTTTCATTTAACTTCTTAAATTTTTATTTCAAGTTGTATTTCAGTTGGCTTTTCTTTAGTGATTCTACTTCTATTTTCATGTCTTAAATTGTTTTCATTATTTCATTCCACTATTTGTTTTTCACAGACTTCTTTGAAGAGTTCTTTAAGGTCCTTGAACATATTATTAATTGCTATTTTCAATCCTTGTCTTGTGCTTCAGCTATATTGCATTTTTAGGGCCTAATATAGTAGGGTTATTGGATCCTGGTGGAAAAATATTGTCTTGGCAGTTTCTGTTTGTAGTTTTGCCCTAGTGTCCAGGCATTTGAAGTTATGATGATTGAGGCAACCCTAGGTGTTGTTATCTGTTCTTGTCTTTGTTCTATCAGTGTTCCATTCCTTGGTTTCTATTGTCATCACTGGATCTTTGAAAAGTATAGTGGCTGTGGGTTCTTTGGAAGAGTGCTTCTGCAGGTAAATGGGTGACAGAGAAGAATAAAAATGGAATAGGAGAAAGGGTTGACAGGGGTTGTGGAAAAGAGCTAGTAGGATCCTGTTTACACCAAGAAGCAGGTCCATAGTGACTTAGAGGTGTGGCAGGAGGAAGGAATCCTGAAAGTAGGCTGCAGTAGGACCAAGATTCTGTCTGGAGAAATAAAGATTAAAGGTCTAGAGGGATCTCAGGTTTGTTCCAAGAGTTAGAGTCTCTAGTGAATGGAGTTGAGGTAGGCAAAGGGTCACCTGCAAGCACACTGCTACAGGGCTGAGGGTGACAGTGGGAGCATAGTGAAAGTCACTTATGTGAATCCCAGCCAGATGTGGCCACTGGAGATCAGTGGTAGAAAGTGTTTCTAGATATCAGCTTTTGATACCACAGAATGGGGATGGGCTAAAAGGGAGGGTTAAGAAGCCCCTCAGGAAGCAGCTATAAGCTGGGTCTGTATCAAGGTCTGATGAGGTCCCCAGGGAATCTCTCTTGTAGCTTTCAATACTCTTTCATTGCTTTGTATTCTTAATGCTTTAAGTATGATATACTTTTCGGATTTTCTTTTCTGGTCTTGTCTACTTAGTCTTGTATGTGTTTGCTGCTTTTATCTGTATGGGTGTGTCTTTCTGTAGTTTGGAGAAATTTCCTTCTATGATTGTGGTGGTTTGAATAAAAGCCACCTCACAGACTCATATACTTGAACGTGGAGTGACAATTTTGAAAGGATTAGAAGGTGTGGCCTTGATGAAGGATGTGTGTCACTAGGAGTGAGTTTTGGAGATCCTTGATTGCTGGATCTCTTGGTAAATTTGGCTTTTGAAAAGCCCAAGCCAGGTCCAGTATCTCTCTCTGTCTCTTGTCTCTTTCTTTGTCTCTGTCTCTCTCTGTCTCTCTCTGTCTCTCTCTCTGTGTCTCTCTCTCTCTCTCTCTCTCTCCATATCAGGATGTAGTTCTAAGATTACATCATGCACCATGTGTACTGCCATGCTGCCATGCTCCCTGTCCTGACTATAAGAGTTTCCTTGTGTCTCTCTTCGAAGCAATGGAATAATGATTAAGATAATGATCGTGGCATGTGTCAGATTTCTCTCTTTTTCTGGCTGGAACCATGGAGGCTGTGCCAGAGAAGAAAAAGAAGGTTCCTGTTGTGCCAGAAACTCTTTAAGAAAAGGGTTCCTGCTGTGCCAGAAACCCAAGAAAAAGCAAAGAAACTTGGCAGAGTTGAAGGTGAAGTGCCTGCAGAAGTTTGCCCTGAAGACATTACTTAAGGCAAGGAGGAAGCTCATCTATGAGAAAGTAAAGCACTATCACAAGGAGTATAGGCAGGCATACCAGACTGAGATTCGGATAGCCAGGATGGCAAGAAAACCTGGAAATTTCTATGCGCCCGCAGAACCAAAATTGGCGTTTGTCATCAGAATCCGAGGCATCAGTGGAATAAGCCGCAAGGTATTGCAGCTTCTTCGTCTTCGACAGATGTTCAATGGCACCTTTGTTAAGCTCAATGAGGCTTCAGTTAACATACTGAGGATTGTAGAACTGTACATTTTGTGGGGGTACCACAACCTGAAGTCAGTAAATGAGCTCATCTACAAGCATGGCTTGTAGCAAAATCAATAAGAAGCAGATTGCCTTGACGGAGAATTCCTTGATTGCTGGATCTCTTGGTAAATTTGGCATCATCTGCATGGAGGATCTAATTCATGAGATCTATACAGTTGGGAAACAGTTCAAGAAAGCAAATAACTTCCTGTGGCCACTCAAACTAACTTCCCTACGAGGTGGAATGAAGAAAAAGGCAACTCGCCTGTAGAAGGTGGAAGTGCTGGCAACAGGGAAGACCAGGTAAACAGGCTTATTAGACCAATGAACTAAGGTGTCGCCCGTGGTATTTTTGTAATCTAGTCAGTTAATAAACAGTCACAGATTGGCAAATGGAGAAAGAAAGATAATGATCATGTTGGAGGTTTTATCTTCTCATGGTGTCCTACATTTCTTATGTGTTCCTTTCCTGTGGTTTTGTTTGTTTATTAAATACTCCTTGAATATTTGATCTAAACTTGTTGCTTTATCTTAGAGCCCTGATAAACCAATGTGTTTGATTCATTCTGTTTGTGAGGCTTTCTTTTGAATTTTCTGGTTAAGTTACTGGGATTTTCTGTTCTAACTTCATTTCAGCTTGTGTCTTCTTCAACATTTCTATCTTTTAATTGAATTATTCTCCCAAGACTTGGGTTGTCTTTGTCATTTCTACCAGCCTTATGTTTGTGTTTTCTTGGGTATCTCTCCTTAAGCCCCTTCTCCTTGATTTTATTGATATGTTTCTTTGTATCTTCTTTAAACATTTTAAGCTCTTTGATGAAGTTTGTGATTTGATTGTTCAATTTATATTCTGTGTCTAATTCACCTAGGTAATATTCACTGGCAAACATTTGTACAGAACTGGTAAATTTTGAACAGAGCCTACTGGCTTGATCTTTAGTATTGTTGGGCATGTGGGCTTTCTTTGTTAGTTCTGAGTTTGTTGTGGATAGCATAGGTTGAGTGAGGAAGAAGAGAAAATGTGGGGCATGGATTGGGTCTAGAGATTGGAAATTGTTGGGATAGAATGAAGTCAGGTAGACAGATGGGTCTGAGATGATATACAGACTGTACTTCTTCTTCCAAACTTGTAGTGTGAGGGTAAATCTGGCTGAGTGGAAAAGATGGATACATTATAAAAGAGTTCAGGGGTTTGAAGATAGGTAGGGTTGATCCTGGCCCTTAGAGCTCCTTTGGGGTGGAGGCAGGGAATATCAAAGTAGGCTGGTGCACTGTATGTGGGACTCAGGCTCAATCTGGTGGGTTGGAGAAAAAACATGGATGAGGTGGTCAGGGATATCCTTCATGCTAGACCCTTGGAGATGGATGTAGTACTGGGTACTGGGTACTGGGTACTGGGTGGGATAGTAGAGGTCACTGTTTTTTTTTTATTGTTGATGCAAAATATTTGTTTAGCCAGATTGGTTTCAAACATGTGGCAGCCTATCTCCCAACTACCAAGATTACAGGTGTGTTCCACTATGTCACACTTTTTCACTTAACTCAATTTCAATACATTGTTACTTTTTCTTAACTTTTGTCTAGCCTTCTCATGTAAATTGTGGTAAATTAAAACATGTAGAATTCATTGGTGTGAAGGACTACATGTTGTTGGTGCCTTCCAGCTTTTGACATGCCCATCTTGCTGCCAGTTATTTCTAATAGCCTCCTGGTTTAGGGGGGTCTGAGAACAGCCCTCACTGGGTCCAAGGGCTTGGCCTAGCTTGTGTCCCAGCAGAAGATATCATGGGGAACTTGCTATGCCTTTTGATCAGGTCGTGTGGGGTTTCAAGTTGCTGAGGTAATAGACACTTTTCCAGCTGATGTATCAGCTATATGATGGTTAATATTGACTTAATTTGACAGCATCTAGAATCTTTTAAGGGATAACCTTCTAGGAAAGCCTTCGAGGGATTGGTTGGTTTAGGCTAACTGAGGAGAGGATACCCACTCCAAATGTAGGCAGTACCATTTTGAAGACTGGGGTCTTCACTGGAGAAAGCTAGCTAACCATGAGCATTCATTATGTTTTTCTTACTGACAGCAAATGTAACATGGCCAGCTGACTTAAGTGCATCTAGCCAGACCTTCCTCAATAGGATGGACTGGACCACCAAACTATGAGCCAAAACAAACCAGCCTGCCTTCCTTCCTTTGTTCCTTCGTTCCTTCGTTCCTTTCCTAACTTTCTATCATCAGATATGTTGTTGCAGCAGTGAAATAAGTAGCTAACACATGCTGGCATTATATTCAGAGTATTGTTGAAAGGTAACATGTCCATAATGATGGTTGTGAGCCTAGGTTGGAACCCAATCTACAAGGATATGAACATGTCCATGGAAACTCAGGCCATGCTTACCTTATAGAGGATTTCCATGGAGGAACTCCTCAAGTTGGCTATTGTTAGCCACCTCGGACCAGAAAAGAAGTTTGATTTTTTTTTTTTAGAATTACCCATTTCAGTAATTCAAGTTGATATTGAAGAACTTGTGAAATGGCCCAAGTTACTAGAATGCTGGAAATTCATCACAGCAATTTTTCTAAGTGTGGTGGCACACATCTTTGACCCAGCTCCTCAGAAAGGAAGGTGTATGTAGGTATAGACTAGCATGTTATGTCTCTGGATTCAACCTTTTTACCACAAAAGTAAAAAACAAAAAACAACAAAAAATCAATTTATTCCTGTTTTCTTTTAAAAAATTGTTTGCTGTTGTTTTTGTTGTTGTTATTATCATTATTATTACTATATATCTCTGTCTCTCTCTGTCTCTCTCTGTCTCTCTCTCTCTCTCTCTCTCTCTCTCTCTGTGTGTGTGTCTCTGTGTGTGTGTGTGTGTGTGTCTCTCTGTGTGTGTGTATTCCATGGCACATATGTGGAGCTTAGAGGGCAATTTTTGGGTGTCACTCATCTCTTTCTTCCATGTGGGTCCTGGGAATTGAACTCAGACTCTCAGGCTTATGTGGCAAGTGCTTTAACCCACTGAGCCATCTTGTCCGCTGTCTTAGAGATATCTAGAGGCAAAATTATAAGTGGTCACTGATGTAAAATATCTTACTTATTCATGCTCTAGTCTCTAGTCTCTAGAGCATTCTTATTCCTAACTATGCACTCATATTTATCATATTTTTAGAAAATCAAATGTTTTCTTGTTGTTGTGACTTTTTTTTTGTTTTATTGAGACAGGGTTTCTCTGTGTATCCCTGGCTGTCCTGGAACTCACTCTGTAGACTAGGCTAGCCTTGAACTCAGAAATCTGCCTGCCTCTGCCTCCCAAGTGCTGGGATTAAAGGTGTGCACCACCACTGCCCAACTATGGTTGTGAATTAGTTTCAACACTCCATGCTGCTACCCTAATTTACCTCAACTGTTAAATCAAACCCATAGTTCTGTGATAATAATATGATATATTTTTAAAATTCCCAATTCCTGATGGGAATGTAGCTCTGTGGTCAAATGCTTGCCTAATGTTTGTGAGGCTCTGGCATCATCTCCAGCACTAAGGGGAACAAAAGACTTTTATGTATTTGTCGATTAAAATGCACCACTAGAAAGACATTGTTTTATAATGGATAAAAGATATATTAATATATGTTAAAAAGTCACCAATTTGAGTTGAGAACTGTATTTCTTGAAGTAAAATGTTAGCAGGTATGTCAATGTACAGTATATGCTATTAAACAGAAGCATATAAAAATAAATTCACTGTTTAGTAGGCTTAAGTTTATTTGTTGTAAATCTATGGAGAAACTTCCAAATTGTGTTTGATGTTTTATGCATTGATAGATTTTGACAGACATGAAGACTTCTGTAAATTTTGCTGTAATCATTTCCCTCATGAGGTCATATATACCTCTGTGTTTGTATAATGCTGTCTTATCTCTAAGTGTCCTAGATTTCCTCTATCAGCCTCTCTGTTTGGCATTTAAGATACCAGACTGATTGTTTTATAGGAAAATCTATTCAATGCTACACAGAAAAAGAGATCATACATTACTCTTATTTCTAGCTTCAGAAAAACTAGGAAGTAAATTGTCAGTCTAAGTAAGGGTAATAATTTACATGAACATTATTTGGATGCATAAGGATTTTTCTTCAATCCTAGAAATCAATGAAAACACAGATATGAAAACCAGATCGATGTTATGTCTGTTTTCTCCTTCCAGTGCCTCCAATGTCTGTTGTGCACATTTCTGTCATTACACAAGCGTAAAATATTCCTTTTCTAAATTCCTCATCATCTCCCTATGGAAAACTGAAGCCCAAACATGCTAATCTACTAGTTTGTGGTCTCACAGCTAGACAGTGGCAAAGTCCAAAATACAACTAGTTTCCTGACTTTTACTTAGTCAGTCTTTTATTAAATACCTAGGCAGTCCCAGCCCTTATATATCTCCTTGCACAACATATAAGCATAAAGAGAGCTATTATATCAAGTAGTGTACTGATTTAGAGCCTAGTTGAAAATCAAATAATCAACACGTTTGGTCTATGTCATACAAATTCAGTTGCTCTAGTCTAGTTTCTGTATGTCTGGTTTTATTATGATTATTTTTTGTGTTGCTATGATATTGAAGCATGACCTCACATGTATTACAGAACCAAACATCTGTTTGGTACATGTCTATTTCATTTTGTTTTGTGTTTTTCTTTTGGGTGCAACTATATAGCATAGGCTAGCCTTTAAATTGAGACTCCCACCTCAGCCTCCTCAGAGCTGATCTTCTATGCCGGTACTACTATGCTCCTATGTGTGTACCTTTTAAAAAATTACAACAGGAACTATGATTGACAAGTGCTGTCTCCACAACTTCATCATTTTAAGCCTTCTTCCTCTGCCTTACCTTCCTCTTACCATCCCCACTTTCAAAAATGAAAACTGCTAAGTAGAATTCTGCCTATAGTATGAATCAATAAGGCCTATAGACCAGGTTAAGTAGACAGACAGACCATGCCAGACCTGCTACTTGAAGAGGCTGAAGGAAGCTGCCCTTGTCCATAAGTGTCACAGGTTGTCTTCAAATTCACAGTTCTATTGCCTCTGTCTCCCAAATGTGATTATGGGTGTGTACCAAGATATTCTGCTACCTTTCCCTTCTCTCTAAACTTTAAGAATATTTCCAAGTGTGACTTACGGTTGAAGGTTGATTACATTATAGATGATGAGATATGATTCTAAAGTGAGATAGGGTTGCAAATAGTTTATCCTAGGTGATACGTTCTTGATTGGACCTTGTTCCTGTGATGTCTGGCCAGGCAGATAAAATGCTCCAAGCAAAGGGCAATAGCACTGATTATGTGACCTCTGTGATGATTCGTGATTGTACACCATTTAGGACAGACCTCATTGTTTAGAAGACATCAAAGTAAGAATCATTGCATATTTATTATTCCTGAGTGTGGTACTTTGAATGTAAATGGGTCCCATGGGCCCATAAGGAGTGGAACTATTAGGAGGTATGGCCTTCTTGGAGGAAATGTGAAACAGGTTGGGGGATGGCTTTCCAGTGTGGCACTCAGTTTCCTTCTGCTGCCTGCAGGATGAAAATGTAGAACTGTCAGCTCCTTCTCCAGCACCATGTCTGCCTGGATGCTGCCATGCTTCCTACCTTGATGATAATGGACTGAACCTCTGAACCTGTAAGTCAGCCCTAATTAAATGTTGTCTTTTTAAGAGTTGCCATGGTCATGGTGTCTCTTCACAGCAATAGAACACTGACTAAGACACTGAGGAAGTTCAATATGTCACAAAAGGGCAATGACTATGAGATTGAAGAGTGAAAGCAAGGAATAGCAGTGGAGTATATGTGACATACAAGTCCAAGAAGGGACTGTTTGTTAAGGAAAGGAACCAGCAAGAAGAGGGAGAGGAATAGGCTAAGGATGTGGAGGGGAAACAACCAAGCATAATGATATATGCTATGAAAATATCACATGGAAACTCATTATATTGCATGCTAATTACAAAAAAAAAATCTTTTTTAAAATGAAAGAATGATCTGGTGTAAGGGCAAGATAAAACAGGTTGGAAACAACTTGTAAACCAGTTGGGCCATTTACAATTATTCCTCCTAGTACAAAATAGATGTAATCCTTCTGCCATTTGGGTGTGTGCTGCGGGGTGGGGGTGGGGGGGTTCTTACTATGTAGCTCAGGCTTGTCTGGAAAGTGCTAGGATGCCAGGCATGTGTCACCACACTTGGCCTGACATTTTTTTTTAGGACATTTTGTTTGCAATATGTTAACTGTAAACCATCAATTAAGCTGGAATCCTGGATTTAATCATTACCTTCTAATTTGCTAAAGTAAGAAGACATCTGTCCCTAAGCAGAAACAAGCCAAAAAGGAAGAAACATCATTTGAAGGCCTTGAAAATGCTGAATGTGTACATGAGAGAGGAACTTGAGTCTTGCAGCCTGCGACCCCATGATCATTTAGGTCTCTGGATGATTTCTTGTTTCCAAGTTTGGATCCACTGACTTGGCAGAAGCCTGTTCCAGTGGTGATGGTTGTTATAGACCGTTGGGGTCATGAGCCTACAATTTCCTAAGATCTTCTCTCATAACCAGTTTCCTCCAGCAAGGCTGGAGTGTCCAGTGTTCCTGCTGGTGGAGAAGGACACAACTAATTACACGTCTGATAAGAACAATTTGGAAAATGCTTGCTATCTATTGCTTGTTAGGCATAATGCCTTTGGGGACCATTACTTAATAGCTTTGAAGTGTGATTTTTTTCATCTGTAAAATGGAGATATAAAGTTTCTTTGTTTTTTTGTGAGAATTACATGAGATAATTGATCAATGAGTGCTCAATTAATATTTCTGTCTAGTGCTATTCCCTCACTTATTCAATATGTCTTTATTATTCATTCTCAACATGTAAGTACTGAGATCATACTGAATGTATGAGAACTGCCACTACTCTGTTTTAGTCATTTAGTCAATCCTGTTATGTAATTACAGTGTATTGGGCTGTGTGCCACATATAGAAACCATAGTAGTGAATGAGACAGAACTTTCGGGACTTTGGTTACATGCTTTGGTTCTGGCAATAGGACATTTTCCTTTCTTATTAATTGGTTGAGTATCTTTGGTGAAGTCTCTTTGGGCTTGGATGTAGCTCACTGATTCAGTACTTTCTTACTTTGTACAAGCACCTGGATTCTCAGCATTACCAAAAAAAATTGTTAAGCCATCATAGCACAAACCTGTAGTTCCTGCAATAGATAGGTGAAAGCAGGAAAAATTTTAAGTGGAGGCCAATATATGGAGATATGTGGAAAACATAGGGAGATCTTGCTTCAGGAACCAAGGGCTAATGATATAGTTCAATGATAAAGCACTTAAGCATGTAGTATTTACTAGGCCCTGAATTCCACCCCTCTCACTGCAAAACGGGACAAAATAAACCAAAATTCTATTCAGTGAGAGAATTCAATGCCAGATGCCTTTCTACAACATGCTTGGTTCTGACTGTCTAACAGATCAAAACAGGGGTTATCAAGATCCAAAAAAATGTTCATGCACATATAGATAGGTGGAGTGAAGTGGGAGCTTTAGTTTTTCTTCTTCTTCTTAGAAGAACCTAGTGTACTAAGGGAGAAATTCCACTGACAAACCGAGGGGACAAATTCTGCTGTAAACAGGAGGAAAAAAATACAGAAGCAACACAAACCAAAACATGTACCCCAGACTTCCCTCTAGACACTAGAACAAGCTAGAGGATTTGTCTTTCCCCAGCACAGAGGGGAAACCAAGTCTTAAGGATTTCTTCCTATCTACAGCCTTTAGTGTCACCCAGTTCTCTCAGGCTGAAGGGGCCTAGACAGGAGAAAAGTGGGAAGGACTCCATTGAGCCTCAACCTTGCAAGTAGGTAGAAGAAAGAAGAAAAGAAAGAGGTCTTTATAGTCCCCCACGGAGAGAACAAACTACAGAAGCTGAGCCCACCCCCCACTGCCAGTGCTCATATTCTCTCACGTATTATAATGCCAAGGAGAGCTGCTGTCTCTTTCCCTGCTCAATGCCCTCCTCTGTTGAACAAGCTTTTAGTAGGAGGCATTGAAGTTCAAGAATAGGAGCAATATAAAGAGAAAAAAACATTTATGGCAACTGGAAAATAATTCCTTTCAGTTTTAAAACACCCTGAAGCCTTTAGATTAATGGATGATGAGGTAGTCAGCTCAGTTTAGGATGTGCTGAATGCATGTAATGGAAACGGGTTATGAAAGAGATTCTAAAGGTCACTGCTTTTCTGGTTCTAATTATGTCATGTATTTTGTTTGTTTGTTTGTTTGTTTGTTTTATGGTTAAGTACATAAAATAAATTTGATACTGAAAGAGTAAAATTTAATGTGAAACTTCACAGCTTCCATTCTAAATACCTATTTGCAACTGTGCAAAAGTTTATTGGGTTGTGTAGATTTTCAGTCTGGTTAGTTTTTAGTGTGTGATATTTTGATTTATTTGCAGTTTTTTAATAATAGCGTGTATAAAATTAGATTTTCAGTCTGATTATTTTTGGTGTGTGATATTTTGATTTTTTTGCAGTTGTTTTAAAAAATAATAATGTATATAAAATTCAGGAGGTTCTGGAGGTACTTTTGAGGTTGGCATATCACAGAAAATGCTGTTTTCTCATACAATAAATCATCCTTCCTGTCCCTGTAATTGACCTGATTTTTAATGAGTTGGAATCTGGAGTATAATAATATGTGGAAGACTATATTAAAACTTTAAAAATTCTATTGAAAACTCTTTTTGCTTTTATTTCTAAGTGCAGAAGTCCCTCAAATGTCACATTCTCTGTGGGTTGTCTAGACCATTGTTCTTCATCATCCCCTACATGCCTCCCATACTCTGCCATGGTAGAATGAATTGTTTGCTGCTACTTTTGAAAGAGTGACCACTGGGCACTGGAGAAGTTATGAGAATACATTTGCCTACATTTCCACGTTTTTCTCTCTAGGTAATGATGAATTCCTAGGAGTTAGAAACTCTCCTGTTGTTGTTGTTGCTTGATTTTGGTGTTTGTTTGATTGATTTTAAGATTTATTTTTATATCTATATGAATCTTTTGCCTGCATATATATATATATGGCTATGTGCTATGGGCCTGTCTGATGCCTTTGAAGTACAGGAAGGTGTTAGATCCCGTAGATTTGTAGTAAAAGATGATTTTGAGTCACAATGTACATGCTAGGAATCAAAGTCTGGTCCATTGAAAGAGCAAGATGTGTTCTAAACTGCTGAGCCATCTTTCCAGCCCTTATTTTTAAATCTCTGTTTCTCTGTCTGTCTGTCTCTGTCTCTCTGTCTCTCTGTCTCTCTGTCTCTCTGTCTCTCTGTCTCTCTCTCTCTCTCTCTCTCTCTCTCTCTCTGTGTGTGTGTGTGTGTGCGTGTGTGTGTGTATATGAATATGATAGATAGCTCAGCAGATAAAGGCTGTTCTTTAATTATTATTTTTATGGCCACCTTCTCAACTGTCCTCTTAATCTTTTCTAATTACCAAGCATAAGAAAGACAGAGAAACTTGTGAAGCATGAAGAGCATGGCAGTGTGTTCTGGATGGCATGAATACTTAAATAATGCTATTCACATGGAACCTTGAAACTGGCAGCTCTAGCTCACTGAGCACAGCCTCCCGTACACCTGGGAGTCAAAGCTACTACTTGCTGTCTCTATGGCCTAAAGCTTAGCATTGCTTATCTGTGTTACTCTAGCTACCCTCTTCTCCATACCCCTATTCACACACCAAAAGTCTGGAGAATTGAGCCATAAATTCTCCTTCTTTGACCTGTGTAGGCTCAGTACCCAGCTCATGATTTAACATATGGGAACTCAATAAATGAATTCAGAAGAATTGAATTACTTTATTAGCTCTGCATATTTTTAAAGTGCTGAAGATAAAGTTTTCTTATCCCTATATACATTGTCTTTCTCTCCTCTCCCGTCCTGTTACTTTCTTTCATCTCACAATATACCACCCAGGCTGGCTTCAAATTCAAGATTTTCCTTTCTCAGCCTCCAGAGTGTTGGCATTAGAAGTATATACCACCATCTCTAAATCTTAGCTAAATATAAGTCATTCGTTGAATTGTTATGCTGATGATTCTGAGAAGAGGAATGAGGGAGGATCAGGCTCTTTGTGGGATGTGCTCCAAATCCATAGAGAAAGTGAGATTCCAAACCGATAGACTTGCACAGCATGCATGAAGCTTTGAATTGTAGTCCCAGCAACACACCAACACAAACACATATTCACAAGCATGTACACCCTCCCACAACACACGGTAGGAGAGAGAGAGACAGACAGAAACAGATGACAGAGACTGAGTGAGACAGACAAAAAGGGGATTTTCATAGACTTGAGTGAGTTTCCATGGCAGCAGGCATAGACATAAAAGCCCGAGAAAAGCCAACTCAAGGTATACAAACTGAAAGTGTGGAGAAGGGGCATTTTAGATGCAAAGTTCTAGAAGTCACTTGAGAGACTTATTCAGTGCCGTAAAATACAGTAGTGACTAACTAGCTCTACTCACATAGTTATATTTGTTGTATCATAAATAATCAAAAACTCATCTAAATTTTAATGTACAGTTTGCATTCTAGTATACATGTAAAAAAACTGAAATAACTACATTTCATCTTCTGCCCTTGTTATGGCATATTATAACTAGCTGACACCTTGAAGACTATCTCTATTGTGAGAACTTCAAATTACAGATAAAAATGATTTTAAAATTGTACATGGTTAATCACAGCACAATTCACAGTAGGCCCAGAAGAGAAAAAACGTAAATGTCCATGAACTGATGAATGACTGAGTCAAATAAGCTATATCCATGCATGCCTTTTCCTTCCACTCTGAAAAGAAATGGGGGCTGAGGAGATAGATGGCTTAGCAGGTAAAAGCACTTACTGGGCAAGCCTGGTACCTGGAGTTAAATTCTCAGAATTCATGGTAGAAGGAGGGACCCATTCCCAAAAGTTATAAAGCCTTATAAACAAAAAAATTGCCACATAATCATTGCTTTTGACTTTGTTGCATGTATCATGGTCAAGTATTGCTTTTTGAGTGTGTGCATTATTGTACAGTTCAGAAATCAACCTTGAGTCATTCCTTAGGCAATGTTCACTTTGTTATTTTGACACATGGTTTCTCACTGGCCTGAAGCAGAGTAGACTGACCACTGAACCCTCGAAATCTGCCTGCTTTGCAAACTCAGCATAGTGATTACAAGAGTGATATGGCACCTGGTTCTAAAAAATAAAAGCAGAAACCCAAAAGGGCATGGTTTCTGGGGGAATCAACCCAAGTCTGAGCTATTTCGAAGACCCTCAGTAGATTCTTTTTCTCTACTTGGTAGATAATATAAAATTCTTCTTTTTTTCTCAACAGCCTCCTCCATTCCCTGAAATGTCCAATGTAAGACATGCAGAGAATTTCTCTGTCTGAATGTCTTTTCATCTGTGAAATGAAGACAGCAGATGGATCCCTGAATCCAGTTGTCATTTTACTTATGGATGTAAAGTCTTGTACTTTTTAAAAAACCAATTGTTAGCCATTCATTGAAATGTAGAAACCCAGTAGGACCCCTTTAAGAATAGATTAAAAAAAAAACAGACTCATACATATCCTAGGCTGGCCTAGGACTACAAACCTAATATGTAACTGAGAGTGGAGGACCTTGAACTTCTTGTCCTCCTATTTCTCCCTCCTGAGCACTAGAATTACAGCTTCTCTGGGGAACAAATCCATGGCTTTGTGCATACTAGTGAAACATTCTAACAACATCCCTGGCAATTATAAACTTTTAAGAATTGCTTCTGGTTGTTGACTTTTTTAAAAATGAGTTTTCTGAAGCCAGCTTTTACAAGTTCCACAACTTTAGAATGGAAAACCCATCGGTTTTAATTAAAAGACTTTAGCCCCTAGTGCCTTGGGACTAATGCACTAGCCAGCAATAGAAGATTCCAGCTATGTTTCCTTCATTTGTAAGCTTTGGCACTCAGTTTTCTGATCTCTTTTTGCCTAGTGATTAGCTATGTATATTCTAGAATAAAGCAGAAATTAGTTTAGGTCTTGGATTTGAAGTAAAAGACTCTACCTTGATGAGATTCAACAAATTCTTTGTATGTGAGGGTCGGATGTTGAGGGAGACAGATAAATCTTAGAATCAGAAGGCTATGATTGAAACTGAGTTGTAAATAAGAACACAATGTGATACACTTGTAATCCCAGCTACTCAGTAAGCTAAGACAGGAGGATTTTGAGTTGAAGGCCAGCTGTGAAATATAATCTGTCTGGGAAATGAGCTGAAGCTACTTGGCCTTAAGGGTGCTGTCATTTTAACTTGTGAGTTGTCGCTAAAATTAAGGTAAGGAAAGTGTGTCATTCTCTTTGTTTGCAAAAGTTTAGTAGGCACAAAAAAGATAAGGAAGATAGAAATACTTTAATGTGATATTTCTTTAGACTCAAAATTCACAATCAAGGCATATGCCTCACTCACCTAACCCTAGTCCCAGCAATGCTTGGCATTATTGCTTTCCTTAGTAACAAAAGGAAAGAATGATGAGGATATTGGTAGATCATCAGCTGGGTTTCAGACATCATGAACAATCAGGGTTGAACTTCCAAGGTGACATATGAAATAGGAAGTTAAGGTAAACTAGGTATAGAAGATTGGATTGGGAAGCCATCTATCCCTGTTATCTGATTCCAGTAATATTTACCCAATATCAAACTAAGAGGCAATGTTGTTGTTATTATTACAATGGAAGGTACATCCTGCATAAGGCACATGGAATCAAGTCTTACATCTGTGTGTGTGATATAGGTTTCTAGAACATTCCTTCTGGGTACTACCCTGTTGTAGCACTTTAAACTACAATGTGTAATTGAATTCACCTTGAAGTAGAGATTATGGAGAGAAAGTAGTAACATGGCAAGAACATAAAGCACATTATTAATTCTACATACAAAAATGAAACTACACTTGTTCTGTATTGTATTAAGGCTAGCTTCTAGGGAGAAGCTACTAGTTCAACAGTTCATTTAATAACAAGAGGGCTCCCTGAAGAGATGACTCCATGGAAAAGAGTGCTCACTGCTTTTCCAGAAGACCTGGTCTGAGTTTCCAGCACCCATATGGTGTGGCTTCCAACCACCTTTAACTCCAGCTCTGAGAGGTCTGGTATCTGGTGCTCTCATCTGGCATTTATGGGTACCTTCCTACATGAACACATTCCTACACACACACACACACACACACACACACACACACACACACACACACAC
>NW_021604868.1:492809-527211 GCF_004785775.1 Grammomys surdaster | reverse complement strand
CACACACACACACACACACACACACACACACACACACACACACACACGTGTGCGCATGCCCATGCACACAATTTGTGAATATATATACATACACACACACACACATATATGAACGTATATATGTGTATCTATATATAATTTATATCCCACAAATAACTGCCCTAAAAATGGGGAACTTCTGAGAAAAAGATCACAGAATGGCAGTTTAGCTTTATGGAAAAGATGTAAGTAATAGTACCTGTGTTTTAGAAATCTTGCCAACTTCCAAATTTTATATTTTTTCTTCCTAGATCAATTCCCAGGAAAAAATTTGACTCCTCTATATTATTCATATATGTTTTAAATTAATTCCATAAAGTTTAGCCTCTAGACAGGGGGAAAGTCAAGATGAAATTGTACCATCTGTCTTTGCCCCAAATTGCAAATGAAATTTGCTCAACTGATTCATGAAAATGGTTTGAGTAACTTTTCCCTGTTTTTGCGCTATGTATCCTTTATTTTTAAAAGCCTCATAGCTTAATTTACTAGTTGGAAAGTGTATCCTGTTTCCTCATCTATACAAATTTCTATTTAGACTGTGAGAGACAGGGTAGGTGACTGGAAATGTTTTGTTTTGGTCTTAGGAGCCTAGAACTAAAGTTCTTCTTCTGCAACTATTGCTTTAGGCAACGCTTCTAACTTCTCTAAACCATTTTTTGTTTTATATATATATAAATTTATAAATATATATATATATATATATATATATATAAAATGTTATAACATATATTGATGTTAGTATTAATGGTAAATAGTAAAAAAGGGATTAAATAAGTGGTGAGATCAGCTCTATTCTGGGCTTCTAACATCAAGAACATTCATAGTGAGGATTTAAGATGCATATGGAACAGAAGATTGTGATGTGAAAGTTTTCTTTACAGCTCTTGAATTTAATGCATGCACAATTGCTGAGCTGAGTCAAGCAGAGCTCAGTCATTTCTTAATCTCACTTCCTGTTCATGTACAGTAATGATTGATGGCATGGATTAGAAAATCAGTTAAGCAATACCAACCAACCACAGCTCCCAGGGTCTAAACCACCAGCCTGGGAGCACTTAGGGAGGGATCCAGCGCTTCAGTTGAGTATGTAAGAGTGGAGGGCCCTGCTGGGCATAGGTGGAAGAAGAGATCCTTGACCTCATGAAGGCTGGATGCCCCAGGGGGTGGGAATTTTGAGGGTGGGGAGGTGGGAGTGGGGGGGAGTAGATAGAGGTTACATCCACAGAGAAGAAGGAGGAGGGGTGAGGGGATAGGGGGTTCCCGGGTGGGTGGGGGATGGGGTAAGGGGGACAACATATGAAATGTAAATAAAACATCCAATAAAAAAATTAAAAAAAAAAGAAAAGGAGGTCCTGAATTTGAAAGTGTGTAAGTGGGGAAGGGTAGAAGAGCAGTTAGAGTGAGGAAACGGAGGGCGTAAAATGATGTAACCATATTTTAATTTTAAGAAATAAAAACAGGTAAACAAAAAAATAAAAAGAAAAAAAAGAAAATCAGTTAAGACAGAACAAAATCTCAGGAATCGACATTTAAATGGACCAGCTAATCATCTCTTAATCACTTGGGTGAAACTTTTTCCAGGATAATATTTAATCTAGGATTATTGTCATATTAATTGCTCACTTCTTATTCTTTCTCTGAACTAATAGTTTGCATGTTGTGCTGGATACTGGCCCTCAAGCACAGTACAACCAGCACACTTTGTAGTGCAGTTAAAGTTTACCATTTGATTTTAGGGACAGTCATAGCTCTAGGCATTAGCTCTGAGCTTTGGAATGTGATTCCTCTGAGTTAGAACACTGCCCTGAGTCTTAGAGATCCTCAGTTAACCACATGACTTATTTTTTGGCTAGGGTTAATGTGTGACCTACTGATTAGAGTTTATCAGAGAAATCTTTTTTTTTTTCTTAAAAAGTAATTTTATTTGATATGTATGGATATTTTGCCTGAAAATATCTGTTTACCACCTGTGTGCCTGATACCCAAGGAGACCAGAAGAGGGCACTGGATCCCCTAGAAATGGAGTTACAGACAATTATAAGACAATTGTAGGTGCTGTAAAATGCTAGTCCCTAGAGAAATAGTTTTTATCTGAGGAAACTGAACCTACAGTTTCACATTTTAAATTATATTTTGGAATTCTGGGCATTAAACCAAGGACTCTTGTATAAGTTTGGGTTTCTATTGCTGTGATAAATCATCATGACCAAGACAACTTAAAAAGAAAGTATATGGTTAGGCTTACCATTTCAGAGGGTTAGAATCTATAATGGCATTGTGACAACATGGTGGCAGAACAGCTAGTCTCTTCTCATACAGCAAGTAGAAAGCAGAAAGCACACTGGGAATAGCATGAATCATTTGAAACTTCAAAGCCTGTTCCCAGTGAGAAACCTCCTCCAAAAGCTATACCTTCTAATTCTTCCTAAACAGTTCAACCAATTTGGTACCAAAGCATTTAAACATTGGAGCTTATGCAGGCCATTCTCATTCAAACCACACAGACCTTTCACATGTTTAACAAATGCTCTACCACTGTCCTATATCTGTGGGGCAAGTGGAACCGTGTCACCAGACAAAAACTGAGAAGGTTGAGTTGATTCAGAAATCCTGGTAAATTCATATATATCTGAGAACAGTAGGCATTTCATCTATTCCCGACCTGGTTACTGTCCTGAAGCACGTGACCACCACACTCAATGTAAGGAATGACTACTAGTCATTTAGCACAGAGAACAGAGCACATGCTAATAAGATATCTAGATGTGCCAGCCTGGGGTTTTAGCCAATAAACTTCCCTTCCTGGACATTCCTTTATGTAACAGGTATTTAATCTGTGGTCCACTCTGATTAAGTCATATGTATCCATTTTTCATTACCAATAAACAGTTTAGACAAGTAAGAACTGTCTCTCTCATCAAGAACCACTGTGGGAGGTGGTCACATAAGTCCCCTGCAGTAGGATCCTATGCTTTCCAGACACCCTGAGCTAATCCTGACTTCCCCCTCTTCCCAGCCCAGGTTCATCATAGGCCCCTTCCATTCCAGACTCCTCGAGCTTCCCAGGGGCGTTTGCTTGTCTGGTAGTTTGGAAACCCCAGCTTTGGCCCCCAGCATGCTTTGTTTCTCACCTTGGTGGGCCCTCATCTTAGGATGAGCTCCACTCCCCCTGGATCCTGTTGGTGGTGAGGATGGAATGTAGCCTAGGCCTCCCCATTTATTTTTCCAGAGTGGAGTGCCAAGACAGGACTCAGACCCACATACATTCTTCAGTTTTGTTTTGTAAATCATGATCTGTGGTAGCAAATGAGAAGGACTCATGTTATTTATTGATATTTAAAGAATGAGCTTATTCACAAGCCATCTTTGCCTGACATACATAGCTCTCACTCCTCATCAAAGAAGCTTCTCTTTGTAGCAGACAGAGATCACAGAGAAAACCACAACTGGTCAAAATATACAGAACAACTTATTGTAGAATGCTCATCCCCAGTGGATAACACAATTCCTTCATATAAAGCTCAGGGAACATTAAGGAGGAAAGAGCAGAAAGATTTTGGAACTATATGACTAGGAAGTCTGATGTGAGACTGATTTTTGTTTCTCCTAAAAATGACAGGGAAGGTACATCAGTTACTACAATAATATGGCTGCCTAAACAATGAGACCACTAATAGACAAGCTAATGTGGAAAGAGGAAATCTTTCTTTAAAAAATTTATTCACTTTATTACTGATCAATGCCCCTTCTCCCAGTCACCCCTCCCACAATACCTCCTCCATTCCCCCATCCCCTTCTGTGAGAGGATTGACGCCCCAGAAGGAGAATATTTTAAGGAACACTATCCCTAGACAAATAACTACAGGTAACTAATGGTTGTTGAGAAAATGTGAATTAGTCTTTCCCATGGATGAGTCATTTAATTGGTCAGTCATAACGTCATACACATACAAACAACACTAAATATACTCAGCAGATTATATTTATATATCTATTTGTGTGTGTAACAATAATAAAATGAAGAGACTCAGAATTTGAGAGGGTACATGGAGGAATTAGAACAATGAAAGGGAAAAGGAAAAATGATGTAATTCATTATAAAATAAAAGAATGAGAGGACTGGAGAAAGAAATGGCTTAGAAGTTAATGGCATTGTGGTGGTTTGAATAAGAATGGACCCCAGACCTCATAAAATTGCAAACCTTCTGTAAGGCAAAGGACTCTGTCAATAGGACCAAACAGCAGCCAACAGATTGGGAAAAGATCTTTACCAATCCTACATCTGATACAGGGCTAATATCCAATATATACAAAGAACTCAAGAAATTAGACTTCAAATAACCAAATAACCCTATTAAAAAATGGGATACAGAGCTAAACAAAGAATTCTCAACTGAGGAAACTCGAATGATAGAAAAGCACCTAAAGAAATGTTCAGCATCCTTAGTCATCAGGGAAATGCAAATCAAAACAACCCTGAGATTCCATCTCACACCAGTCAGAATGGCTAAGATTAAAAACTCAGGTGATAGTAGATGCTGGCGAGGGTGTGGAGAAAGAGGAACACTCCTCTGTTGTTGTTGGGATTGCAAGCTAGTGCAGCCACTGAGGAAATCAGTCTGGCGGTTTCTCAGAAAATTGGACGCAGCATTCCCTGAGGACCCAGCTATACCACTCCTGCGGATATACCCAGAAGATGCTCCAACATATAACAAGGACATATGCTCCACTATGTTCATAGCAGCCTTATTTATAATAGCCAGGAGCTGGAAAGAACCCAGATGTCCTTCAACAGAGGAATGGATACAAAAAAATGTGGTACATTTCCACAATGGAGTATTACTCAGCTATTAAAAACAATGAATTTGAGAAATTCTTAGGTAAATGGATAGAACTAGAAAATATCATCCTGAGTGAGGTAAGCCAATCACAAAAGAACATACATGGTATTCACTCACTGATAACTGGATATTAGCCCAGAAGCTCGAAATACCCAAGATGCAACCCACAGACCACATGAAACTCATGAAGAAGGAAGACCAAGTGGGGGTGCTTCGATCCTTTTTAGAAGGAGTAACAAAATACTCAAGGGAGCAAATATGGAGACAAAGTGTGGGACAGAAACTGAAGGAGGGGCCGTCTGGAGACTGTTCCACCTGGGTATCCATTCCATGTGCAGTCACGAAAGGTAGACACTGATGTGGATGTCAGGAAGTGCATGCTGACAGGAGCCTGATATAGCTGTCAACCTAGAGGTCTGCAAGAGTCTGACATATTCAGAGGCAGATGCTCACAACTAGCCATTGAACTGATCATGGGTTCCCAATGGAGGAGTTAGAGTGAAGACTGTTGGAGCTGAAAGGGTTTGCTGTTCCATGAGGAGAGCAACAATACCAACCAACCAGAGCTCCCATGGTCTAAACCACCAGCCTGAGAGCACTTAGGGAGGGATCCATGGCTCCAGCTGTCTATGTAGGGGAGGATGGCCTTGTTGAGCATAGGTGGGAGAAGAGATCCTTGGTCCTATGAAGGCTGGACACCCAGTGTTGGGGAATTCAAGGATGGGGAGCTGGGAGTAGGGTGTGGGTGAGGGCACATCCTCATAGAATGCAAGAGGAGGGAGGATAGGATGGGGGTTCCTGGGTGTGGGGGGGAGTGGGGTAAGGGGATAACATCTGAAATGTAAATAAAATATCCAATAAAAAAGTAATAAATAAATAAATAAATATGTAAATAAATAAATCTTAAAAAAAAAAGAATGGTCCCCATAGGTTCATATATCTAGATGTGTAGTCACCAGGCAGTGGCACTATTTGAAAGATTAGAAGTGACCTTGTTGGAGGAAGTGTTATCATTGAGGCTCAGGTACGCATTCTCTCTCTCTCTCTCCACATCTCCGTGCATGCCACCATGATGGCATAGTCTATGAATGAAGCTGGGTGAGAATTCTGATTGCGTGTAAGAAAACTTCAAGAAAATGGTCTGAGTCCGGTGGTCACCTCAATCCTCCAAAGCACAGGATTGTTGTTGGAAGGTGCTTTCCTGCCCGCTCCCCCAGGTGGAGTAATTATGAGTGGATTTACTTCCAATTACCTATTATCTTACTATAATTCAGATGATGTCTCCAAGCATAGAGTTGTCCATGAAACTGTATAGAGTTTGAACTCATGTTTCACTTGCTTATATGACTTTGTTTAACCTTTGGAATCTGTCTGATGCTCCAAATAAAGTTGGCTTTTTCATGAGACTATAGTTGGCCTCATTTTTAGGATCCATTCTTCCAGGTTCACATCACCAAGTAGAACAGTACCAAATGATAATGAACTAAGCTTCTGACACTATAAGCCAGCCCTAATTAATGTTTTCTTTTATAAAAGTTGCCTTGGTCATTGTCTTAGTTATGGTTTTACTGCTGTGAGCAGACACCACGACCAAGGCAACTCTTATGAGGACATTTAATTGGGGCTAGCTTATAGGTTCAGGGGTTCAGTCCATTATCATCGAGAAGGGAGCATGGAAGCATCCAGACAGACATGTGGCTGCGGGAGTTGAGAGTTCTGCCTCTTGTTCCTGAGGCAACTAGCAGAAGACTGGCTTCCAGGCAGCTAGATGAAGGTATTAAAACTCATGCCCACAGTAGCACATCTACCCCAACAAGGCCACACCTCCTAACAGTGCCACTCCCTGGGCCGAGCATATACAAACCGTCACAGTCATGGTGTTTCTTTACAGTAAAACATTGAGTATGACAGGCATGCATGCACCTTTCTTGCAAAGAGGCCGAGTTCAGTTCCCAGCATCCACATATATTGCTCAGAATGACTTAAAACCATCTATACCTCTACTTCTGGACTCCATAGGTTCCCGCTCTCATGTGCACATACATAGACCCAGATACACATAATGAAAAATGTAAAATTATTTCTCTGAAAAAGTAAATAAATGGTGTGAGAAAGATAATGCATTTAAGAAGGACCTTCAGACCTACTTCTTTTTTTATTTCTTATTTTTTTTATTTTTTCTCAAATCATAATTAATTCACACAGGGGTATAAACACAGAAAGGCAGGATGTGGGGAAGGGAATGACACTGGAATGTGGGTGTTCAGGGGAACACAGATATCTTCAGAACCGGGTATCGGCTGGGTGAAGGTTCAGGGGACAAGTCACTATGACTCTGCCTATGACTCGCTTGTCCTTATCTAAGTCGGTATTGTCTGCCAAGGCTACCTATTTACAAGGTCTATGACTACTCAGGCTGGTAAATTTCCACAAAAGCTGCCTGTTTACATTATCTTATAGCCATCTGTTTCAATGTTTTTCCTCAGAGACCCAAGACTTGGTGTTAGTATACATGTATGACAGGGCTATTGCTGATTTTAGGCCTATGGCTGATTTTAGGCCTACAGTGTATAAGCAGGGCTGCCCCTGACATCTCCTCCCTTCTCTAAGTATAGAAGGGCTGTGGCAATTCTAAACTTGCGAAGGCGGGGATAGAGTCCTGACCTCCAGTATTTGAAGGGGACCTTGTAATGGCTCCAGTCCCCCTGTCATTGTCCAGTGAGGCATGAGAGCCATACCCGTCCGGATCAGACCTACTTCTAAGGTAGTTCACTTACATGGTTTTTCACAGGAGCAATAGAAAACTAACTTAGTCTCCTAAATTATTCTGGATCCTTTTTCCACTTTTGGGACTAAGACTCAAACACAGGACCTTACACGTGTTAGGCAAACACTCCCACTGTGCTAACATCTCAGAAACATGTCCCAGCCCCTGTTTAGTTTATTTTGAGAAAGAGTCTCACTGTTTTGTGGAGGCTGGCATTGAACTCATTACAAAGCCCAGGCTAGCTTTAAAATTTGTGACTCTCTTGGCTCAGTCTCCAAGTACCTGGTATTTCAGGCAGGTGCCATTACATCTGGCTTATCTGGATGCTTTTGAGTTAGCTATATAGTACAGGAAATGAGCCAATTTTAGAAACACAGTTTCTCTAGTCTATGAAACCAGAGCATAAATTAGCTTGAAAGTTGATGACATAGACTCCCAGGAAAATTCTTTATTTAAACTGGATACCCAGAAACTCTATTAGCTGAAGAAAATATATTTATTAATACTTTTCATTTATACCACATGACTGAACTATATATAACATAGTATAAGAGTTTGTTAGTTCATTGTTCTACTTGTAGTGAAGACATTGAGAATGTTAGGCATTTTACATTTTTCGTTAGATGTGGGATACAAGTAAGAAAACAGTGAGTTGGCAGATCACTTGTTTAAGGACAGTGATTTTCATCATTACATAATTGCTGCATGTTTTCTACATAGTTATATGTTTCCTGTCTGGTTTTGTGACTTACTTTGCCTTCCATCCGTGCTTCCCAAACTGTGATACATCTTAAATGCCTTACAATGGCAACAAGAACAATGATGAGACATTGGGATTGCTAAGACATTAAAAGAATAATAAAAAACGTTTATTTTATGTGCATGAGTCTTTGATTGTATGTATGTATGTATGTATGTATGTATGTATACTATGTGTATGGCCTGGTACCTGCAGAGGCCAGAAGAGGCCAACAGATCTCCTTGAAAGTGGTTGGAGCTGGCACATGGGTACTGGGAATGGAACGGTGCTCCTCTGTAAGAGCAGCAAGTGTTTTAACTAATCTTTCCAGCCTGGTTAAAAGACTGAGCTAGATGAGCTAGAGACACACATGAATGCTAGGCGGCTGATTTTAATAGGGCTTCCCTGACTTTAGAACTAAGATAGATTAGCTAAATAATGAGACATTTCCCACTTTAGATATTATCTGCAGTGGAGTCTATGAGGTTCATTGCTCAGGACTTATTTTCTAAGAAAATGTAGTCTCTTGAACGGTCACTTAAGTAAACTTCTATATTAGTAGATTATGACTCAGCACCTGGCCATGTGTCTGAGTGAGGGAATTCCTGGTAGGTAAATAAGACCTTCACATAATTGACTAGTCTAGGAATGTGCCATCATGCCTAAGTCCGAAAACTTTTTTTGTTCTTTTTTCTCCTTTTTTGGTACTGGGAATAGAACCCAGGGACTCTGGCATGCTAGGCTTACATGCTGCCAGTTAGCTCTATCCCTCAATCCTTTTTTTTTTAAACTTTTTTTTTAAACTTTTCTTTTGAGATTGGAGCTCAGTAAACTGCACAGGTTGGCCTTGAACTTACTATATAATCAGGAAGGAAATTCAAGGAATTTGTAATCTCCCAGCCTCAACCTCCTGGGTTGCTTGGATAACAGGCATGGGCCTTCCTTGAAATGCTCTTCAACTTAATTTTTCTCGGTAAGCTTCATCTTTAAAAAAAATGTCAAATAAAAACAGGAACAATGTTTCCTCTGGCCTAAACCTCACTTCAGCCCATGCTGGCCTCTAAGTGGTAGCAATTCTCCTGCCTCAGTCTACCTACTTCTGGGAAAATAAGCGCGGTACCCATATTTTGGAAAGCTGCTCATATGATACCAAGGGCAAGAACTACAGACTGGAAGTAAAGGTTCAAGTGTCAAAAATAAGAGTTCTACTAAAGCGGAGGAGCACTGCACCTTGTGGAGTAGTTCATTTACTTAACAATGGAGAGAAGATTCCTGTTCCTAAAACAGTCTCCGACCTCACCTAGCTGATTGAGTGGGAAGTTCCATTTTCTCGGTTTCCAGCTGCCCGCCAATCAAACAGCAGGACCTACCATTCTCTACGCGGAAGCCCCGCCCCCGGGCAGCGCAGCCCCGCCCTTCCTGCGGTGAGATCCTCCCTGTCCCCGGGTGCTCTTGTGGCGTCACCAAGAAGGTGGGGAACAAGATTCAGTCCGGCGCAGTTGCCGGTGCTTGGAGGTGGGCTCCCGCTCCCGCTCTTCTGCCACCCGTTTGTCTCTACCCGGGAGGACCTTAGTTGTCCACCCGTGGGTAGGCAGTGGAGTGCCATGAAGCGGGCAGCTATGCGGTAGGTGGAAGGGCGTGGAAGGGCGCTGTCCCGGGGTGCCCACGCCTTCCTTTGCCGCGCGGAGCTAGTGGGGCGGAAGAAGCCGCGGGCGGGATGGAGGCGGTGGATGTTTGGTTTGGGAGGAAAAGGCACCCGCTGCCAGACCTAGGCCCACCGGCCTACCCTGGAAAAATGCCACCCTACTTTAGCGACATCTGACACTTTGAAAAGGGAAGATGTTGGGTGTTTCCTTGAAATTCCTATCCTTTTGCTCACTAAGGGTGTGGCTGGAATCTTGGTGTAGCTCCTTTTTTCCAAAAGCCAGTAGTTTCAGTTCTGCCTTGCCTTGCCAGAGCTTTTCTCTTTAAAAAACATTTTGGGGGTTACACGCTTGACACACTTGGAATCTGACTTAAGAATGTTATTACATGTGTAAAGACTGTGAAGTACCGTATGGCTCTCTTAAGCCGATTCATCTGTTTAGTTTAATTTTTTTTAGACTTTTTTATTATTTATGTATGAATGTTTCTCTTGCATGTGTGTCTGTGTCCCACATGCATGCCTGGTGTTCGAGGGGCTAGTGAGCCTCCATGTGGGTGCTGGGAATCAGTTCATTTCTCAACAAGTGCTCTTAAACCACTGAGCCAACTCTTCAACCCCTTGTTTGTTAATTTACTTATTTATTTAAATTTTTTTCGAGACAGGGTATCTTTGGCTGTCCTGGAACTCACTGTGTAGACTCAACTGGTCTCAAACTCAGGGATCTGCCTGTCTCTGCCTCGGAGTGCTGGGATTAAGGGCATGTACCTTCAACACCCTGTTTATTTTTGAGACAGATTTCAGTGTAATCTTGGCTGGCCTGAAATTGCTGTGTGTTCTCCCTCTCTCTCTCACGCTCTCTCTCTCTCTCCTTCTCCCTCCCTCCATCCCTCTCCATATTTGTACGTGTGTGTGTGTGTGTGTGTGTGTGTGTGTATGTATGTATGTATGTATGTATGTATAATCAACCAAACTGGCCTCAAACTCACATATATCTACCTTCCTATGTCTTTCAAGTGCTGACCTTAAGAGCTTGGGCCACCACTTCCAGCTCTCATCTGTATAGTTATTTATTGCTTTGAGAGAAACAGCCAAGTAGCAGGCCTTTTGGACCTGTGGCAGTCTGTCAGGTTTCAACTTTTCAAGTGCTGGGATTTACAGATGTATTTTCTCATGCCCAGTTTGGAACATGCCTTTGGTAAGCAGCAAGGCCTTGTAATGAAAGTGTACCCTTGGACCACATAGGCGATTTTGGTAGATCTGATTTCCAACTGGCACAGTTAAGGAGCATGGTCTTTAGACTGCCAGTCATATCTGGCTGTCCCATAGCATTCAAGGTTTCTTTTCAGCTTGCCTGGCTACAAGAGAATGACACTTGCTTTGGGTTCAGAAGCCATCCCACTGTTGGTGAGCCTGACCTTGCCGTGGGTCTCATTATTTCTGTCCTTTATCTGCCTTTACTGTTTCTAGGACCCTTGCCATCAGTTGAACAAGATGTGTTATCTCCCTACCCACCAGCGCATAAGCTTTGTCACACTATTTGAAGACAGGTTGAAAGTTATTAGAAGGGCATGGTTACCTTTCAGCATAATTCGAAAGGGTTCAGCACTTCTGTTGCCTTGCCTTTGTGTCTTCTTCCACAAGACCTTTTAAAAAGTGTTGCAATTTTTATTTTTATATGTGTGTTTCGCTTGTATGTGTGTATGTATGTATGTATGTATGTATGTATGTATGTGTTCCATCAGCATGGCTAGTGTCAGTGGCGGCCAGAAGAGGGCATCACATCCTCTAGAACTGAAGTAGCAGAAGTTTGTGAGCCACCATGTGAGTGTTAGGAATCAAAGCCAGGCCCTCTACAAGAGCAAGAAGTACTCTTAATTGGGCTGGAGAGTTGGCTTAGTGGCTAAGGGTAGTGGCTGCTCTTCCAGAGGACACAGGTTCAAGGACTCCAGTTGTAGGAGATCTGGACCCCTCTTTGCACCTTTATGAGCACAGACATGAATGCAGACAGAACAGAGACACATAATAATAAAATCTCCAAAAAGGTTTTTTTGGGGGGAGGTTGGTTTTTTTGAGACAGGGTTTCTCTGTGTAGCCCTGGCTGTCCTGGAACTCACTCTGTAGACCAGGCTAGCCCCACAGGACCCCACCCACATACCCACATACAAATGCATACATACCTCAACCTCTCAAGTGCTCAGATTGCAAGCATGTGCCACCACCCTTGATTTTACCTGTGCTAGAAATTGAACCCCGGACCTCAAGCATGGTGGGTGAACACTTAACAAACTCAGCTATATGTTCAGTTCATACAAGATTTTTTAAAAAAAAATGTTCAAATTTTCTTTGAATATATTTCTCATTTTTAAGGCTGCATACAGAAATTAGGGCCTTAAGACTGAGTTTCCAAATATGTGGACCTAGGTGTTTTTCCTGCATAACAAGGGATTTTTTTAATCTTAAAGATTTATTTATTTTTATTTTATGTGCATTGGTGTTTTGACTGTGTTTCAGTTCTCCATTTTTATGATATTGAGGTTGGAACTCAGGGCTGTTTTATCTCTCAGTTAATGTTAGCAACAGAAATGACTAGCATGTTCTTCATATATCTGTGTGCATGTGGGGTGAGGTGAGCTATGCACACATGTATGCACACAGAAACAAGAGGTTATCAGGCATCCTGCTTCATCATTTGTCTTACTCCCATAAGACAGGAGCTCTCACTGAGACTAGAGATTGTAATTTAGGCTAGAATGGCTGGCCAGCAAGCCCTGGTGATCTTCCCATCTCTGGGGTTATAGGCACATGCAGCCACACTTGAGTTTGTATGTGGTTGCCAATATCTGAATCCAGGTCCTCATGCTTGCACAGCTAGCATTCCTACCCACCAAGCAGCTCCCCAAACTTGCCAGTGCTTTTTATTGAAAAAAATATTTCATGTATTTGTCTATATCTGCATGATCTCTCCCTCCCCCCTCTGTGTGTGTGTGTGATTGTATGTGTGTGTATGTGCCATGGTGTACATGTTATGTCTTTCCTTTTATCTTTTTGTGGGTCCTGCAAATTGAACACATCTTGCCAGAATCATGACTTTATCATTCTCTATATCCTGTTATGTTCTTTCAAACTAGGTATGTTCTTTTTCAGAGCCCTGGTTTGTGGGGTGGCAAGATCGAAGAATATGTAACCTACTTCCATGAGTAATAGCTTTGAACTTATATAAAATGTATACAATGGTGAAAAATAGAAAACTCTAAAAAGACATTCTGAGAAAATTCAAATTTGAAGGTTAAGCTCAAGAAGACCAAAATATTAATTTATGTAGAAGTGTACAGAAAAGGGAAAGGTTATCAATGACCAATAAAGAGACCATAAAGACTAAAGTCCTCCAGCAAGCATTTCTGTTTTAGTGAGCCAGCAGAGATTGTGTCACAGCTAAATAAGATGACCAGGTAGCCAAGGAGTTAAAATTTCCAGTGAGCAAGTATGCATAATTATGTGTTCCTTTGCAACTGAATTAATTGGTTTGGTGAAAGGTCAAAGATTTATTCTAGCAACACATAATAGTCAAAACTACATGTAGGTAGTGGATTTAATACAATTTCAGTTGTGCTTTCACAGATCAGTTTGTTAAATTCTGGTGTGTGTGTGTGTGTGTGTGTGTGTGTGTGTGTGTGTATTATTATTACTGACATGGTAGTGTATGATTAAGAGTCAACACTTAAGCAAAGTAAGCTAAAATCAACTTACCTAGTTTATTTTTGAGAGGATTGATAAGTCCCTTTTGAGTACATGGCTTTTATTTTATTTCATTAGCAACCTAGGAAATTTCTAGACAAGTCAAATAAGTACTTTGAGTGCAAAGGGCTGATTCAAAGTTCAAAGATGATTAGTTTGTAATTGAGTTGATCTTATTTATTGAGGAAATATGGTGTGATAATAAAGAACAAAGTAAATGTTCCTAATTAGTGTGCTCATTTGTTTATCAAATTAGTTCTGGGCTTCTGAAGCCAATAAAATGGAAAGGGCAAGACAGAATCCATTAAACCTGGTTTACATCTTTTGTTTATTTTTTCAGATAATTATAAAGTTTGTCTTTGATCTCAGGAAGTAATCCGGCTGAGGATATATAGCTCAGAGGGAGAGCACTTGCCTAGCATTTTTAGGGCACTGGGTTCAATCCCTAGTATTCCAGAAATAAAAAGTGCTACCTTCCAATTTGTGTGCCAGGTGTGCTAGGTCATACCTATTATTGCAGCACTCAGAAGGTGGGGGCATGAGGATCACAACCTCAAGGTCATTCTTCAGCTACATATCAAGACCATAAGACCCTGTCTCAAAAAAACCCCCAAAACCCAGCTAACACTTTCTTGAGAAATTACACCTTTTCTTGAGGTCTGTCTTTTCCTTGGCCATTTCTCTTTCTATGAATTTCCATGTTTAATTCTGTCTTAAAATGTGTTCCTAATAAACTCTAAAACAGAAGTAGTTACAGGGGCCAAGGGTTTGAGAGTGTGGTGCAGTGGTTTAGCTTGCACATCACTAGGTTCAGTCTTCAGGCACAGGGCTCATGGACCCTGTCACAAAAATCAAAAGTAGAGGCAGTCAACCTGAGTTCCAATTGGAACCCATGTAAATAGTAAAAAACAAACAAACAAACAAAAACAAGGAAGCTGAATGCTATTTAGTCCTAGTATTATTCTCATGGTAGGATAACATACAGAGATAGGAGAATCTCAGGGGCCAGCTAGTCTTGAGTTTGCAGCATGGCAGGAACAAAAGAGACACTGCCTGTCATTGGGTTTTACTGCTGTGAACAGACACCATGACCAAGGCAACTCTCATAAGGACAACATTTAATTGGGGCTGGCTTACAGGTTCAGAGTTTCATTACATTATCATCAAGGAGGGAGCATGGGAGTAGGCAGGCAGACATGGTGCTGGAGGAGCTGAGAGTTCTACATCTTCATCTGAAGGCTGCTAGCAGAATAATGGCTTTCAGGCAGCTAGGATGAGGGTTTTAAAGCCCACACCCACAGTGACACAGTGATTCCTCCAATAACAAGGCCACACCTCCAAATAGTGCCACTCCCTGGAACAAGCATATTCAGATCCCTTACTGCCTCAATCTTCTGACCACTGCACATCACACAAGCACACAAAAGAAATGATAAAAAAAATAGTTGGAGTGATAAACCTGATTTACGGTGTACCCTTAAATCACATACTGGAAATTCCTATATGTCCTAAAGCTCCTGTGTGGCTACATACTCTGGAAGAAGTGAAGTCTTACTGTAAGGTTGCTAGAGAAGCAGCTCTGGAAACTGTTTTAAGTATGTTTTCTCTTTTTTTATAGGCTTTGGACCTTGAACAAGGGGCTTCTTACTCATGGCAGAGGACTGGCTCAAGCATCCCAATACAAAATGCGTGAACCCTTACACATACATCAAGGCAAGCAGGGTGTTTTTATTCTTTTGTGCCTACATGATGAAAAAAAGCGCCCATTTTCCTTGGGAGGTGCACAGAATGATTGTTTAGCAATAATGAAACATCTGTGTCAACCATTTGTATTAAATTAATTACTATATATATGGGGGTCGGTGGTTGGATATGTATACAGAAATACATGTGCATGGAGAAGCATCAGTTTCCATTGGCATTAACAGGTGGTTCTGAGACAATTGATTTAGGTTCTGGGAACTGAATTTGGGTCTTTTGCAAGAGCAGTACATACTCTTAACCACTGTGTCATGTCTCCAGCACTGAGACATACACAGTAAGTGTCTATATTTCATAAACATAAAGTAATGAAGATAGCTGCATAAAAGCTTTCGGTAGAAATCAGAGTGAGAATCTGAGTTGTTCTTAGGCACCTTGGGGACTGAGCTGGTTCTTATTTCTACTTCCCGTATAGAGGTACAGATGACTCAGACACAGATCTAGTGAACTTAGATGAATAAGAAATGAGCCTACCATCTGTACCAACCTCAGCCCTTGTAGGTAGTTATGATAGAGGGATCTTGTTAATGTATGCTTGATTACAGTTAGTTTCACTTACTACTATCATATGCAGACTATAAAATGCCTTAGACATTAGGAGTCCATTAAAATTAAAATTGTGGTATCTTTAAAGGTTCTATGCAAGAGAGAGAGAAGGAGGGGAGAGAGAATATGAATGTGTATAAAATTCAAAATTCTTGATCAGCATCTACCACTATTTATACTGATCAAACTAGTGAGAACTGTTTTGGGTCAGTAATGTGTGCACTCTTTGGGTTGTTTTGTATATATTCCTTTACTCAGGAAGAAATTAAAAAATCAGACTAATTTACTAACGGCTATGTTTTGCAGTTTTCTATGATTTTAACTATAATTAGTGTATGCACTGAGTTTGTGATATATACACAGCAGTCTGATAGAAACTCCACCACTTTCATGAGACTGCATGTTAGTCTAACAATAATTTGGTTTTGAGCATGTAGTTATTAAAGGAACAAGTATAGCTACATTTAATTTCCCATGACTGGAATTAATAATTTGATCATTGAGTTACTGAAGTACCAAGTATAGCTACATTTAATTTCCTATGACTGGAATGCATATTTTGAAATATAAAAACAATTGAAATATTGAAAAAACCAGCTATTTCAAATATTGTACATTTATTTTCTAATTTCAAATTCCTGCTGACTAGTTATTTTCCCCTTCTGTATAGTATGTTCATCTATCCATGTGAATCATGCTGTGTGGTAATATCAATTCTTCTCTTCAGCACTTAGGTTTTGTTTTAAGCTAATTCACTCTTGCACAGTGGGCACTGGTTAAAATTAAATCACACTCTTGCTTTACCTGGATTAAAATCTTGCTTTATTTCTCTGGTGTAAGCTGCTCTAATTAGAATAGTGTAAATATGTAAAAAATCAATTGCAATAAACTTGATTTTGGATATTAATATTAGCTGAACTACGTAATTTGATCTAATGCTGTCTATAAGAAGATGGGTGGAGATTCTAGTTATAAGTATCTTTGTTCCCAGACTAGGAAGATAGCTCAATTGATAAAGTACTTGCCATGCAGGCCTGAGAACCTGAGCTTGATCCCTAGTACTCATGTCAAAAAGCCATATGTGATGACATACCCTTGTAATCCGAGCACTAAAGACATGCAGTCATGTGTATACCCCAGGGCTCACTGGCCAGTTAGCCTAGCCTACTTGGCAAGCTCCAGGCCAATGAAAGACTGTCTTAACAAGGTGGATCACACCTGAATAATGATACCTATGGTTGATCTCTGGCCTCTACATATGTGCATACATGCAGAAAAGAGTTCTATCCTAAAGAGATTAAATTCTTGGTTTTGATAAAGCCCTTTTGGGTAAAAAAAAAAAACTGAAAAATTACTTTTTGATTTATTTAAATAAACCTCAGTAATTGGCAGAAAGTATGTTTATTTGCACTAAGAAAGCTGCATAATTGAGAGAACAGAGACCTAATTCCTTCCCTGAGCTGTTGGTAGTGGCATTGAATGGGAATTCCTGAATCTTTTGATACCTTTTGAGAGCATGAGAAACTTTACTTAGTTCTGAAACATCTTGCCTTAACCCAGCTTTGCTGTTTCTTTGTATCCTGGAGTAAAGTCTTTATCTTTGTTTCAGTTCGAGATAAGCTGCGGGAGATAGTGGGCGTATCCACAATCTGGAGGTATGTACTTTTGTGTTTCATCCCCAAGGGATCAGGCTAAGTGATATTTAGGTTTAGTTGCTGATCCCTTCTATCGTTGGAGAGCCCTGTGTAGAGAGATAGAGCTTTCCTGTGAGAAGGAAAAGGGCAACATCTTAGTGTGGTAATCAGCTGATGCCTCATTTCCACGGAAGAATGTGATTTATGTATATTGTGCATTTTTCAAAATCTGTTTAGGTGTATTCATTGAGTTTCATAAGAACATTTATGACATGGTTATCACGTATATTTTTCTATTCTATTTTTTTTTTTACAAACTATAAAACTGAAACTCAGAATTGGGACTTGAATTCAAGTCTTCTGGTTTTACTATTTCATGTAACTTGACCCTTTATTGAAAGATAAATGACTTGGGAGAGTCCTGTGTTTTGGGCAATGGGTAGAGCAGATCTTGACCTAAGCCTAGATCATTTGCTGAGAAGGCAGTGAAGGTCAGACTAGGGTGGTGCACTGTTTGAGGGACTCAGGTTAAATCTGGAAGGTTGAGGAAAGGCTTGGATGGATAGGTTAGGGGGACTCATCAGACTAATCCCCAGAGGGGCCTTGGAGATAGAATGCTTCCTGGAAGAAGTCTACCAGACGACTGAAGTGCAATATTAAGTGGCCAGACTAAGCCACTAAGTTGCATCTGGTGATTTTTTGACATCTTCAGTTTTTCCCTTGAATTCGACTTTCACAGGGCCAAGCTATTTGTGTTGAGAGTATTGTACATTCTTAATTTAACTTGTTTTTCTGATCTTAGTATTTTTCATAGGCCAAACTCTTTGGCGATATTAGTTGATTATTTAGACTTAGAAGGACTTTGTATGTAATAGTGCTGCTAACATTTTAGTTTCCTACTGCTTTCTCTTTTGTGTTCCACTTTAGTTTTCTGTTTTCTGCTTCTGTCTTTTTAAAATATTTTCTTCCTTTTTACCTTTTATTCTGCTTTGCATACATCCTTTGGATATCATTCTTTTTTTTCATTTGTCTCTTCTCTGAAACTGAAGGGAAAAGGGAGAGAGGGAGTGAAGGAGAGGGAGGAGGAGAGATGGAGAGAGGAGAGAATATGAGGACAAATATGAGTCTGACAGGATATCGAGACTCTGAAGTAGTGTTATTACCCTGTCTCTTGCCTCTCTTCACTTTCTTGCTTAGTATTGAATTCAGGACTTTGCATATGCTAGGCAAGTGTTCTACCACCAAGTTATGTTGCTAGTATGAATAAGCCTTTTAAAAGATATCTTTAATGTTTTTATGTGTATGAGTGTTTTCTCTGCATTCATGTATGTGCATCATGTGTGTTCAGTATCTGAGGAAACTGGGAGGTGGCATCAGATCCTCTAGAACTGTAGTTCCAGATGGTTGTGAGCCATTGTATGAGGTATGAGTGCTGGGAATCCAATCAGAGTCCTCTGCACAAAAAGCCAGTGCTCTTAACAACACTGAGAAACGTTTTGGTCAATTTGACTATGTTTCCCAGTTAGATGTATCTATATAAGTAAGTATGTATTTCTTATGTATACACCCAGTTCCCAACTATCTCCGTTGGTAAAGCATGACACTCTTATCTACAAGCTTAAAAAAAGTCATTAGAAGTACTCAGTTTCTCCAAGTGGGTCATAAGAAAGGAGTGGATGAACTGAAGATGAAGCAGGCATAGATCACCCTTTCTTCCATTTATTATGTCTGACTATCCCATTTGAGGAGTGGGTACTGGAATTGTGGGTCAACACTGTTTTGGTTTTATGAAGTCTTGTCTTTTCTCTCAGAGACCATGTAAAAGCAATGGAGGAAAGGAAGTTACTTCATAGTTTTTTGGCTAAATCACAGAAAGCCCTACCACCGAGGAACATGAAGGACAGTTACATTGAAGTTCTCCTACCTTTGGGTACTGACCCTGAACTGCGGGACAAATATGTGACTGTTCAAAATACAGTAAGGTAAGTCTGTATTGTATTCATTATTGCTGTTTGTTTTAATTTTTCCCTTTAAAACAACTACTGTGTGATATAATCCATAAACCTTGTAGTTCATCTACTTAAAGTGTATAACTGTAGTTTCAGTATAGTGAAAGCATTGTATAAGTATTACAGTCAATTGTAGAGCCCTTTTATTATTTCAAAGTGCATTATGGGACTTTAAAGGAAAATCTTTGTGATTTTCATTTAATTCATATTTTGCTTTGTTTCACAGATTTGGCAGGATTCTTGAGGACCTTGACAGCCTAGGAGGTACTGGTATTTGTATTCCTAATAATAGTTATGAGTAGACAGTGAATCCTTGATAGAAAGGGCCATTTTATTTTATTTTTTTATTCTGGACAATGAGGACATAAAAAAGCAAAAAATACCTTTCATTGTCATATTGTTTTTATTCTAAACAAAGATTTCTCTTTAATAGAGTCACCATTCAAATGAGCCTCATTTATGATATTTTTTAGTTGTAAAATTTAGTTTACCTGCTGGGGATTAAACCCAGGGCCTCAAACATGCTAAGCACAGACTCTAGATGTAGTTCTAGCTGCAATGTCAGGGGACACTATTATCTAGGTATGACACGGCCATCACATTCTTGCACTTTCAGCAAGTTACTGACTATATAAGATCTATATAAGTTTGGGCCCTTGGGCATTCCATCACAGAAGGATAAAGAGGCCCTGCCTCTCCTGGAATATCTATGTGCAGTTAACTGTTGCTAGGCAGGAGGGGCTTATGAGGTTCCTCTCCTCTCTGAGTATCTAGGGACAGTTGGTTGCTGGGGAAGGAAGAAAATTTTCTTCCTTCCTTCCTTCCTTCCTTCCTTCCTTCCTTCCTTCCTTCCTTCCTTCCTTTCTTTCTTTCTTTCTTTCTTTCTTTCTTTCTTTCTTGTCTTTTGAGACAGGGTTTCTCTGTGTATCTATGGCTACTGTCTTAGGGTTTTACTCCTGTGAACAGACACCATAACCAAGGCAACCCTTATAAGGACAACATTTCATTGGGGCTGGCTTATAGGTTCAGAGGTTCACTCCATTGTCATCATGGCAGGAGCGTGGTATCATCCAAGTAGCTGTGAGGCTGGAGAGGCTGAGAGTTCCACCTCTTGTTCCCAAGGCAGCTAACAGAAGACTAGCTCTCAAGCCGCTGGGATGAACATTTTAAAGCCCAAGCCCACAGTGACACACCTATTCTAACAAGGCTACACCTCCAAATAGTGCCACTTCTTAGGCTAAGGCATACTCAAACCACCACATTCCACTCCCTGGCTTGTTCAAACATAAGTCTATGGGGCCATTTCTAAACACAGCATAATGAAAAAAACATTTAGTCCAACTTCCAAAGTCCCCATAGTCTAGCAGTCTCAACAGTGTGAAAAGTCCAAAGTTCAATGTCTTTTCTTAGATCCATCCAATCACTTAACTGTAATCACGAATACAAGACAGGAAACCAGCTGGGTGGACTTCAAACTCTGCATCTTTGTGTTTGATGTTAAAGTGGTCTTCAGATCTCCAACTCCTTTTTCATATTTGTTGACTGCAACAAACTTCTTTCTTCTGGGCTGGTTCCACTCCATGTTTGCAGCTTTCCTCAGCAGATAACCCATGGCTCTTGCATCTCGAATATCTTGGGGTTTCCAAGGTAACTTCAACATTACAGCTTCTTGTTCCAATGTCTGAGATACACACAAGATCTTCTGAGGTCCTCCGTAGGACTTGGGTCACTTCTCTAGTACTAGCCCCTGTAGCTCTCTAGGCTCGGTTTGACTCCACTCTGCTGCTGTTCTTGGGGGTCATCCCATGGTACTGGCATCTCCAATATGCTGGGGTCTTCTGTTGCAACTAGTCTTCACCAATAGCTTCTCATAGGCTCTCTTTATAGTCTCAAGCCTCAATTTCTTTGCATGACCCCTTCATGTCTTCAAAACCAGTACTACCTGGGTGACTCTTACACACTACCAACTATAGCTGCAGCACAAGGTACAACCTTGTCTATCTCTGCAACACAGCTTCTTTGTGCTCTCAGAAAACACTTCCCAGAAGATTTCATCTTACTGATGTCGGTCTCTTAATCACCACTAATTTCTTAATACTTGGACCATATATTTTATATTTTTCCTTTCTAAGCTTGCTACACTTGTTCAAAATGCTCATGAGACTTAACCAGAGAACACAGTCTCTGCTGGGCTTTTTGAGACTTACTTTATCAATGCAATTAATATAAATCTCTTTACCTTAGCCTCAGGTAGACTCTTCTGACAAGGGCAAAAAGCAGCCACATTCTTCACTAAAATATCACAAGAACAGTCACTGGGCCACATACTGAAATTCTTCTCTACTGAACTCTCTTAGGTCAGGTCTGCATAGTTCAAATCACTCTCAGCAGCAAAGTCTTCCATATTCTTACTAGCATAGCCCTTTAAGCCCAACTTAAAGCATTCCACTGCTTTCCAAATCCAAAGTCCCCACATTTTTCCAAACAAAAGCATGGTCAGTCCTATCACAGCAATACCCTAGTCCCTGGTACCAACTTCTATCTTAGTTAGGGTTTTACTGCTCTGAACAGACACCATAACCAAGTCAAGTCTTATAAAGAACAACATTTAATTGGGGATGGCTTACAGGATCAGAGGTTCTGTCCATGATCATCAGTGAGGAAGCATGGAAGCGTCAGGCAGATATGGGACTGGAGGAGCTGACAATTCCACTTCTTGTTCCTGAGGCGGCTAGTAGATGACTGGCTTCCAGGCAGCTAGGATGAAGGTTTTAAAGCCCAAGTCCACAGTGGCACACCTACTCCGACAAGGCCGAACCTACTCCAACAAGGCTATACCTCCATATTGTGCCACTCCCTGGGCTAGGCATACTCAGACCACTCCAGTACCCTGGAGGTAGTACTGTACACCAGCCTAGTCTTGAACTCACAGAGATCTACCTGCTTCTGGTTCCAGAGTGCTGAGATTAAAGGTGTGTTCCACCAACTTTACCACCCCCCCATTTCCCCACCCCTGGCTTGAGACATTTTCTTCATTGGTATAATAGTCACTGGCACATTCTACTATTTTCCTATAAATAATCCTTCACTTAGGTCCATGTAAGCACTCCAGGGAATCTCACTGGGTTATTAAATTTTTTAAAAAGAGTTTTAAAGACAAGTTACAGATTCTGTATAAAGAATTATTTTCTCCAAATCCTGTGTGAGAGAGTAAATTGTAGACCATCATGTATTTTAGTGTATATTTCCTATAAAGAAGAACGTTTCCTACATCACCATAATACTACCATCAAGATCAGAGAATTAACACTCTTTAATCCTCAGGGCCTATTTAATCTTCACTAGTGGTCATTTATTAAAGAAGGGTTTGCTTCTCTTGCATAGGTTGCATTGGGTAATTGTGTCAGCAGTAGATCCCAAGTCTCTCCTTGCTTTCTGTAAGCTTGACACTTTTGAGGGTTGCAAGTTGCTTTTCTTATAGATTGTCCCTCGATTTGGCAGGAACATCATAGAAGAGATGTCCTGTTCTTGTTGTGCCTTGTCAAGTGACACTTATCTTTTGTTTGTCTGATTCCTGATGAGGTAAACTTGGACTTAATGAATGTGATATTTTACAAGTTTTCTGTAAAATTATTCCTTTCCTCCTTTGTAGTAAATTAATATGTTTTTATGGGACGCTTGGGGACCTTGGAAGTGTCCCATTCCTTGTCAGACTTTATCTGATACTGATATTTTTTATCGTCTTCTTCTTATTATTGTCATGTTATAGTGCTGTAAATTGATCCTGGGGCCTTGTACTTGGTGGGTAGCTGTTCTATCACTGAGTTACATTCTTGGCAACACAATTTTCTGTCAAATTTTGAAACAATGTATTGCTGTATAGGATGGCCTGAAACTTGCTATCTAGCCCAGGCTGGCCCCATATTCAGGATCCTCCTGCCTCAGCCTTCTGAGTGCTATAACTATAAGCAGGCATCACCACACCCAATTCTCACTTTACTGTTTTTAATTGTATATGGGCTCAGAAATTCCTGTTTTTAATAGGATGTAATATCATCTGTTTTAGTGCTCAAATCAGTGCAATATCCTCTTAGTTCATTTGAGCTACCTTCTGGTGTGTGTGTGTGTGTGTGTGTGTGTGTGTGTAATTCATAGGCATGGCTGCAATGCATTGTGTGTTTACACATGTATGCAGAGACCAGTGATCAATGCCAGGTGCCCTCCTCAGTTGCTTTTCATATTAGTTTTTTGACACAGGTCTCTTACTGAACCTGGAGCTCACAGATTGACTTGATTGGCTACCCAGCATGTCCCAGGGATGATCCTGTCTTGGCCTTTCCAGGACTGGGGTTATAGATGCAATCCTGGCTTTTTACATAGGTATTTATGAATGCATGTTAAGCACTTTATAAAATGGAGCCTTCTCAATGGCCTCCTGGCTTTAAAAAATGTATCCTCCATCATTCTTTGAGTACTGCTTAACTTCCTGGCCAGTAAGACATTCTAGATTAATCCTATCTTTTCTCTGGCCCAGCTAGACAGTTAGACAAATCTCCAAAGAATCCTAGCTCTTTTTAATGGAGAACAACATTTAGAAAGCAAGGCCTGTGTGCTGGGAGTTGTTGTTTCTATTGGTTGTCACTATTCCTGTATGCTCTCTGTTGGGTGAGCTGGTATATTTATGTTCATGGACATACATTTACATTTGTTTATTTACTGATCTCACTGTATGTGGAAACTGTTTTTACACTGGTAGCATCAACTTTAGCACTGTCTGGTTTGCACTTACAGATTTACACTTTTCCAGTTATCTCCATTATTCTTAATATATTTACTAACTTGACCAGCTTCCTGCATGCAGCCCATTTACCAGGGCTACTACCTGAATTCCTCGTGGCCATGTCCCATACCTCACTTGGACTCTGATATCCTGAACCACGTCTTTTCTGCATGAGTCATCTTCCTCGTTGTGCTTAAGCTACAACATGCTTGCATTGCTTTCCTCACCCCTCTGCATGAGCGTCCTACACATAGCATTTGGACTCCCTGCTCCAGGCTGCCTTTCTTATTCCCTCCTAATGACTACTATTAGACTGAGCTGTTGGGAAAGGCCTTGAAGAAAGACCCTGATATTTCTTAAAATACACATAAGACTACTTACATGTAGCTACCCTTCTTCTCTGGATTAGTTAAAAATTCTTAGTGGTCTTTAAAAATTATGCACATTTATATTCGTATATCTTACTTTGATTTACTTATCTGTCGATATAGTCACTAAACTCCCTTGCCGTTGCTCTCAGTTTTCTTTTTAAAGTTCTTACAGTTATTTTTGCACGTGTGAACAGGCAATCAAAGGGCTGCTGTGGGAGTTGCTCCTCCCTTTCTGCCTCATAGACTCTGGAGATGGACCTGAGGTCTCAGGATTTGCAGCACGTGCCTTTAGCAGCTGAGTCAACTTGCTGACCTTAACCTTGTGTTCTCTCTCATTGCCTCCTGTGGACGGTCAATCCCTTCCACCGGTTCTCTTAATATTTTTACTTCTTTCTTTGAGGAATGTGCCTTATCAAGTATGCCTTTTGCTTTGTATGCCAAGCCATTTCCCAACTTTACTTTTCCCAAACGCTATAAACATCAAGGTTCTCCATCTTAAAATGAAAAGTAGATAAATCTCCTTCTCTCAGACTTTCTTTTCCCCTTTCTTTATTGCTGATTTCCTGGAAAGAATTTTGTTTCATTGACATTTCTTGAGACCTGTTACTTGTCAGACTGCTATCCTCTGGTTTCTCTTCTGTGCCATTGAAAGTGTTCTTGCCACACTCACCTTTGGCTTCTTTATTCCACAGTACTTCCTCATGCTTACCTGATATCTCTTGTGATTTCTGATATGGTTTTACTCATTCTTGGTCTCTGGTGACATTTCTTCTTGCCTCTTTGGCTTCTCTTTTCAAATCTTTATAAGATCCTCTTCCTCTGTTGATCCATTAAATGTTGACTGCCCCAGGGTTTTTATCTTTTGTGCTTTTTTTGAAAGCTACCTTTTCTCATTCTATATAAACCATCTCATCTATTTTCAGCCCTTCACTTGCTATGAATATTTTGAGTTCCTGTGAAACTACATTTGCTGGCTTCCTCTGAGTTCTAGGTTGGCTTCCTATCTACTGGGTATCTTCCTTTGGATGTCCTATTAGGGTTCTCAAATTCAACATCTTGGGCTGGGAGTTATAGTTCAGTAATAAAATGCTAGTTAAGCATGTGTGGATTCAGTTCCCAACTCTGAATAAATGAAACAAACCTTCCAGTGGAGTTGGCCCATTTTCCTCTTGCTGGATTTTTTTCCTCACCATCTAAGCTAGAAACTTTGCATTTATTCAAGTCTTGTTAGAGCTATATTTTTATCTCTTGAATCTTTTTTCTCTCCCATTGTACTACTGTGACCACACATCAGACTCACAAAGATTTCTGGGAACCTGGCTAGCTTTTAAATGGAGTTTCTTGCCTTTAACATCTCGGTCCCCAGTGCACCCTTTACCTAATGGGTGCACTGGATGGAATAATTAACTGTCATTTTGCATGTATTATTGAGCAGACTTTGTCTTGAGAATGGTGAGACCCATTTAAAGAGATCATGGTGGCAAAACCAGGATTTCCAGTCAATGTATAATTGTAATGCAAATTTAAATGAGTTCATATTCATAAGGCACATAGAGCTATACTTGCTTAATATATAATATATGTTAAGATATAGAGTATACAGAGGACTTCAGCGCACTGTGGGAGCCAAGAATATGGTTGGGAAATATGTTCCCAATATGGTTGGGAAAGGGAGAGCTGAGTAAAATGACAGCATCATGATTAGGAAAGAATTGGTGAAACAGTTAGCTGAGTCCTGTGCTTACTTCCTCTTTTCTGGGGGTGTTCCATTCATACTGTCAGACATGTCCTAGTTTTTTACTCTGATTTGTCACTGTTTCCTTGCTGTTCTGAAAAACTACTTGATGGGGCTGGGGTTTAGAATTTGATTTCCTTACTAAATCTACAACCTAGGGAACCAAGTAAAGGATCTCCAGACCAAGTTTACAAAAGTCTTTAAGGCCAGGTGTAGTAGAGACGCCAGTAATGCCAGCCACCTAAAAGTTGAGGCAGGGGCTGGAGAGATGGATCAGCAGTTAAGAGCTCTAGCTGCCAGGTTTAATTTTCAAAATCTACATGGCAGGTCACAACTGACTAGATATAATTCTAATTCCAGGGAATTCATTGCCCTCCTCTGACCTAGTCCTCTTTAATGTTACATTGACACAAGTTACATTGGCACAAGTTACAGTTGAGAAAAACGCCACTATAAGATTGGACTGTAGGCAGGCTTGTAGGACATTTTTTTAAGTAGTGCTTGACAGACGAGGGCATAGCCCATTATGGGTGGTGCCATTTCTGGGCTAGTGATCCTGTGTTCTATAAGAAAGAAGGCTGAGCAAGCCATGGAAAGCGAGACAACAAGCAGCACCCCTCCATTGGCCTCTGCACCATCTCCTGCCTCCAGGTTCCTGCCCTGTTTGAATTTGTGTATTAAATTCCTTCAATGATGACCAATGATGTGGAAGTATAAGCCAAAATTAACGCTTTCCTCTTCATCTTGCTTTTAGTCATGGTGTCTCATCATAGCAACAGAAACCCTAACTAGGACAGACTTGTACAGCTTCTTCCATAAATGTGGTATATATACATACACTCAGGCACACACATAAACACATTACTTAAATGAGCATTTTTTAAAAGAGGGGAAAATGTTTTTGTCAGGCCTGAAGGCTTACATGTATAATTCAAGTACTCCTAAGTATCATCCTCCTAAGGATGAGTTAGGAGAATCACCACAAAAGTGTCCTGGGAAACAGTGAATTCCAGGCCAGTCAAGGCAATGGAATGAGACCCTGACTCAGTTAACCATAAGAAAAATGTCTTTGGTTCTAGGATAAGATCCTTACTAGTATTAGAGGACTTTATTGAAAATAAGACCTTTTGTGAATTTCAAAGAGAATTGTAAATGGAATAAATAATTCTTTTCTGTTATTTTATACTCTTCTGGTTCCCTACAGTTCTTGTTTGCTATATGCACAACTACAATCATTCTACCAAGATGTCTCCTTTATCAATAGTTACAGTCCTCGTGGACAAGATCGGTAAGCAAGATCAGCATCTCTGCATGCTTAGAATTTTCAGTAATTGTAAAGTATTGGGAATGGGGAAAATTGTTTCCCTTATAGGGGATTTTAATGTATATATGAAAGTACACTATAATATGATATTTACATACTTGGGTGGAAGAATTTTACTTGATCCTAGTTTTTATAATCTTTGCATGGTCTCCAGTTTTCACAAAGACATTTAAATTTGTTTTGTATGCTAAACATTAGTTTAATTTTAAAGATAAGAAAACATAGTACAATTGCAGCTTTTCAAATGATACTGTTCTCTTATAGTATAGACTTTTCTGATGTGGTTTGGGTGGATCTTAAATTTCTGTTTTGCAGATATGTGTAAACACAGCTTAAGCCCAGAACAGGACATCAAGTTCACTGGTCATGTTAGCTGGGTTGGAAACACATCCATGGAGGTGAAGATGAAAATGTTCCAGGTATGTATGTACCTGAAGATCCCCCACTGTTCAAATATAATCAACTAGTCTCACTTGAAAAACAAGCTGTATTCCTGGACAGATATGCAGTCCCCAGCTTTGAAACAATTGACAGTTCAAGGGGAGTTAGCATCTTCCTGTTGCACAAAGACTGACACATCATCTGTTTCTTACATAGCTATGACTTTGTAATCATACAACTATATGCTAAGATGCTTCTGGTTTTGCTCAGGAGGATTTCACAAACATCTGAGTTATATTAGATGTTAATTGGAGTGATTACTGTATTACTTTCCTGGAGCTGCTGTACCAGGAAGTACTATAACAGGTGGTTTGCAAATCCCAGCAATTTATTGTTTGTTTTTGGAAACTCTGATTTCCAGACTGAGGTATCAGCTGCAGAGTCACATTTCCTCTGAAACCTGCAGAAACTTACCTTTGCTTACCTCTTCTTGGTTTCAGGAGGTGTTTATGCTTTTGTCATTGCATGGTTTTCATGTGTTTATATTTCTGTGTCTTTTCTCTTATTAATATGATAATCGTATTGAAGGCCCACTATGCTCCAATACGAACTCATTGTTTATTGCTCTTTTTTTTGAGAGAGGGTTTTATGTAGCCCAGGCTGGCCTTGAACTGGTTACCTGATGGTAAAATAGCTGTTGGTGGCTTTGCCATTGGAACAGCTGGTGAGGCAACCTTACAGAAGCAATTGGAGGTGTTTGTGTTGTTTTGAGGTTTTGTTTTTCTGAGATAAGTTCATCTCCTGTAGTCTAGGCTGACTTCAAATTCCTAATTCTTTTGCCTCCACTTCTTGAGTGTTGGGATAGCATGTGCTACAATGTCTGGGTTAATTTCTTTTTTCTTTTTCTTTCCTTTTTGTTTAAGACAGAACCTCGGTCACACAGGCTGTCCTGGAACTCATAGCAATCCTTCTGCCTTAGGCTCACAAATGCTGGGATTCTATTCATGAGTTGCTACACTTGGCTTTCATTTTATCTAATTATGTCTGTAATATCCCTGTTCTCAAATATTTCCACCTGTAGGGATGAAAGATACTCTTCAATTCTTTGCTTTTTTTTTTTTAAATCAAATCGTAATTTTTACTTATTCACACAGGGGTTATAAACACAAAAAGGTAGGATGTGGGGAAGGGGATGACACCAGAGCATGGGTGTTCAGGGGGAGTACAGATATCTTTCAGAACAGGGTATTGGCTGGGTGAAGGTTCAGGGGACAGGTCACTATGACTCTGCCTATGATTCACTTGTCCTTATCTAAGTTGGTATTATCTGCCAAGGCTACCTATTTACAAGGTCTATGACTACTCATGCTGGTAAATTTCCACAAAAGCTGCCTGTTTACAATAGCTCACAGCCATCTGTTTCAATGCTTTTCCACAGATACCCAAGACTTGGTGTCAGTATACATGTATGACAGGCCTATTGCTGATTTTAGGCCTATGGTTGATTTTAGGCCTTCAGTGTATAAGCAGGGCTGCCCCTGACATCTCCTCCATTGCTGTGGCGATTCTAATCTTGTGAAGGTGGGGATAGATGCCTGACCTCCAGTATTTGAAGGGGACCTTGTAATGGCTCCGGTTCCCCTGTCATTGTCCAGTGAGGCATGAGGGCCATACCCATCCCAATGTCTTTTTCCTGGAGAGGGGATACTTTTTGACATCAACCCCTATGCAGTCAGGCTTGTCCCTCAGGGAACCCAGAGAGATATTTTTAACTTTTATTTATATTCCCTTGCAGTGCTTAGCCTCGCAGCCTAAGCAAGAATTCAGATCGCCAGCTAGAGGGAGTTCTGTGTGGCCCCTCTCTGTTTAATCTAGGGGCAGGAGTCCCCTCTTTTAGATTGGGTGGAGATGGGTTTTGGGAACATCCTGGATAGAGTAACAACCTCATCTTGAGTCTCGTGGTCCTCCATAGCTAACTTATGATAATGTATCTGAATAGGTTTTGCTACCAAATTATTTATCTGTTGTTTCACAGAGTTAGTCAGCCAATTTAAGGCCCAGGGACCAAAAGAAGTAAGCAAAAATAACCCAATTAATGGTCCCAAGATGGGAGGAAGTAGGGTTTACAACCATGGAGAGGTTGAAAATCAATTCTTGTACCAGCTCTCATCTTTCTCTTTCTTTCTCTGTCTTTTCTCAGGGCCTTCCATGCTTTTTTTTTTTTTTTTGATACTGGGGATTAGACTCATGTTCTTGCACATACTAGGCAAATGCTTTACCACTGAGTTACATGCCCAGCCATCAACCCTTAATAGTCATTTGGGAAGAAGTTCTAGCAGCTCCTCTAAATGAGCAGAACTCAGAGGCTAAGCAATATAGAAACCAAATAACTTAGAGCATGCCCAGTGTTTCACTGTGGAAAACTTAAGTGATTTATTTAAATATGATGTGGAAGTCAATGGGCTTATAATCTAGATGAATTATTTTTTTACCATAGAATTCTAAAGCATTTTAGCTCTTGGTAAAAATAAATAAATAAATAAATAAATAAATAAATAAATAAATAAAAGAAAACAAAAAAATTCAGACTTTAGAAAAGTCTGAAGTTTACTATGTATAGTAGTTGTCAAAATAAGTAAATTTGCCTTAAGGAATTTTAAAATTTACTCTTTCATAATTTTCAGTAGGGATATAGGGAATTTTGAACATATAGACCCCCCATTGCCCTGTCTTAGCCCCCTTTGAATCCCACTGAATCACTTCTATCTTTCTTTCCATCTAGGAGCCTTCCTATGTTTATGTCATTTTTGTGACCCACTGAGTTTAGTTAAGTTTGCTTGCTTGAGCATGGGTGGGTTATTTACTGGGACAGTGGCTACACCACTGAAGAAAATGACTCCTTCCCCATGGTTCATTGCCAGTGGCTCCTTGGCGAGAGGTGGGGCTTCCTAAGCCCCTCATGTATCCCTGATGGGACTGTTAAGGATTTAAGGGGCCAGTGCTTTGCAGGTGTTGTGCAGGTAAGGAGAGCTGCTGTGACTTTGTGAGTGCAGTGGCCAGATACTGAGCAGGGAACAGCATTGCACAGTACTTCTCCCACTCTCTGAGTCTTAACAGATTTTCTGCCCCATTTCCTGGGGTGTCCCTCAACCTTTAGAGGGGGTGATATAGATGTCTATGTGCTGGGCTGCATGTTCAACAACCACTTAATTCTCAGCACTTGGACCTATTAGGTGTGTCTGAATTAACTAACCATACATTTTTTAAAATTAAATATTATATCAATGTGATTGATTTGTATTCCCATATTTATGTAGTTAATAGTAATGCTAGGTTTCTTTGTTCTTTTAAAAATAATAAAACGTAAAGTTGCTGTGGATGCCTCTGTGATTCGCAACCGTTTAACCAAATTTCTACCCTGCACACTGCTGCATACAGTAGACTCCTGGCCTAGGGCCTGTGGTCAAGGCTATTTGAATTTTGCATAACTAGATTAGAAAAAAATATATACAGAATTGAGAGAGAGAGAGAGAGAGAGAGAGAGAGAGAGAGAGAGAGAGAGAGAGAGAAATCAAAAATCAAATCAATGTTAGACAAGTAAAACCGTTGTTTGTTTGTTTGTTTGTTTGTTTTTTATATGCCAGGCCTAATTCACTATGAGTTGAGGATGGCTTTCAACTTAAGATCCTCTGATCTCCACCTTCTGAGTGGTGTGATTACAGGTGCATGCCAGCTTGTCTCATTTATGTCACAGTAGGAATTGAGCCCAGATCTTCTTTCAAGCACTGTACCAACTGAGCTATATACGTAGCCCAAAAACTTTTATTTTAAATCTGACTTCCTTGTGGGCTATTCATGTCTTTTGCAATACTTGTATGCCAGAGAGTTGGCAGAGGGGATAAGTCTTTTGCCTCTTGTTTGATCCTGGGTCTAATCCCAGCTCTGCCGACTGTTAGACATATGGCTATGGGCAAGTGTTAATTATAGTAAGTCATAATGTAAATATTTAGTAAGCAAGTCTCTGTCAATGCCTTTTCCTTTACCTGGAATGACTTGTGCTCCAATTCTTGAACTATGCTTTGGGGTCATATCTTGTTCTACCTCTTCTTTGACTCTGCCAGCTTGCAGAGATTATTCCTCCACTAAGTACCATATATGGCCTGATTCCCCACACAATAGCAAGCATTGCCCTCTTTAGGATCCTGTTTTACATAGTAGCACACAAAGAATTAGTTTTCACTATGGCAGGTTATTTTTCTTTATGTGTGTGGAGATGAGTGGACAATTTTGTGAATTTGGTACTTTGTTTATATCTGTCTGTGGGTTCTGAGTATCAAACTCAAGTCATCAGGCTTGCTTTGCAAGCCCCTTCCTGCTGAGCTATCTTGCTAGTCCCATTATGGAATTTTCAATAAAAACTTGGGTTTTGTTGTCCTCCAACTGGCCCCTTCTTCCACATTACTGCCTTCTTGTGTTTTCCCTCCCTCCCTCCCTCCCTCCCTCCCTTTCTCCCTCCCTCTTCCCTCCCTCCATCCCTCCTCACTCCTTCCCTCTTTCCCTTCCTTTTTTTTTCTCAAGACGATGCTTCTCCTTGTAGCCTGATCTGTAGACCAGGCTTGCCTCAAACTCACAGAGATGTGTCTGGCTCTGCCCCCTTCAGTTGTATAATTAAAGGCTTGGGCAACTACCAGATGGCTTTTCTTTACATTGTCATGTCATGTAATGACCTCTTTAATTTTTCTTTCAGGTTTAGGATTCAACTCTAGTATAGTAGCCTTTAAGGGGTCCCTTTTGTTTCCTTCAGTACAAGTTTTTTTTAAAGTTCCTTGTCCCTTTGGGTTCTGATGTAATTACATAAATGCCTGAATAAAATCTCAGAACACTTTATTTGTTTTTGTAAAATATAATTGTAGAAGGCTAATTTTTGTTTTTAAATTCATGAGACTGGGTTCTGTACTTGCACTGGATGATTTTGGTGTGTCCTCTAGACTTTCTGAAGAAGTATATACTAGTAATTAAAAAAGGAAAAGTAGAGAGCATCAATAAGAAAATTTTAGGATCAAGACAGGAGGGCCTGGAGCCTATGTCATATATAAAAGTGGCCATTACTTGGATGTTTATTGACAATTTAATGGTAACATCAATAAGAGCTGGAGAGCTAGTGGGACAGAAAACCTGGACTTTTTATGGCACCACAGATTGGGGCTGGATAGATGGCTCCGTGGTTAAGAGCACTGGTTGTTCTTATGTAGAACCCTGATTCAATTCCCAACTCCAATTCCAAGGCATTCTGATGCCTTCTGGATCCTGCCTGCATTGCATGCATATGCTACACAGACATTCATGCAGACAAAACACCATACACATAAAATAAAATAAATTAATTAAACAAAAATTTAAAAATGACATACTTGGCCAGAGACTACTGGAATTTGTCAGTTTTTTCCCTGAACAGTATGGTCAATGGCATCCATTTGAATAGACCCTGGCATATCCCTCCCCTCAAGAGTCCTTGTTTCTGTTTAGTCCAGTTTAATATTATCACCGCGTCTATGCTTTAGTTACAGTTATAGTTTCGCTGTCCAGTGTCTCTTCACTCTGCAAGATATGCAGAGTCTAACTTCTGGATCTCTTATGGCCTCTAGTCAGAAGGACAGATGACTTACTGGAATTCTAGGGGTCCTTTTAGTGGGATTTGTTTTCCTTTGGGTCCTAGTTGATGCTAGAAGGAATGAGTCAAAACAAAACATTAGCTATCCTCTTTTCTCTTCCTCCTCTTCCTCCTCCTCCTCTTCCTCATTTTTCTCTTTCTGACTTTCTTTTCTTCCTTCCTTCCTTCCTTCCTTCCTTCCTTCCTTCCTTCCTTCCTTCCCTCCCTCCCTCCCTCCCTCCTTTCTTTTCTTTCTTTCTTTCTTTCTTTCTTTCTTTCTTTCTTTCTTTCTTTCTTTCTTTCTTTCTTTCTTTCTTTCTTTCTTTCTTTCTTTCTTTTCCCCTTTGGATTTCCCTTCAAAGCTTTGGTCCTTTAATACCCTGGAAAAAATTTTTCAGTCTCTCTCTCTCTCTCTCTCTCTCCTTTCTTTTCTTTCTTTTCTTCC